>NC_056738.1:201404261-201651761 GCF_019279795.1 Protopterus annectens
CACAGCAGTGTTCACCCCCCCCCCCAGTGCTAGCACCACTGAAGCTCAAAATAAGCTCCATAATATTATCTGTGAGCTACAAAGCAGAAACACAGAATTTGCACATGTGATCGTGGGTAATTTCAACAGAGCTGAGCTTAAGGAGGTGCTACCATTTTTATCAGTATGTGGATTTACCCACCAGAGGGGAGAATGCCTTCGCCAAAGCTTACAGCAATATTAAAGGAGCCTTTAAAGCTTTGAAGCACCCCAGCATAGGAAGGTCTGATCACACTGCCATCCTGCTTCTGCTGAGTCTATATTATGCCCCTGAAGTGCAATTCTGGTGAACACCTATCCATTGACACCTAATCAGCAAAACAATTCACTGAATGTAGTAAGGGCAAAGACGTAGTTGGCCAACAGCAGAACCTTGCCCTTTTATCCACTGTGGTGCGATCTTGGAGTTGGTATATATAGTTAGGGGGCGGGGGTGGGCAAAGCCCCCCCACATCGGGGGTGTTGGGGTGAAGCCCCCCACTTAGGGGGGTTTGATGTCACGTAGATGTTGGTACATTGTAATGCAGGCAAGTATTTCCTTGTCCTTATTAACTTCAGTGAATTATTTTGCTGATTAGGTGTCGATGGATAGGTGTTCACTGGAACTGCATTTCGATGACATAATATAGACCCCTTCTGCCTACCTATAAAATGGCTTTGATCAGAATAAAACAACAACTAAACAGATTAGAGTCTGGCAGGAAGGTTCCATGGATTGCTTTCAGGACTGTTGCAATATCACCTGCTGGGAGGTCTTCAAAGAAGCGAATATGCACATCCTCCAGTTAGACATAGACACCTATGCTGAATCAGTTCTTGCCTACAGAAATAAATGCATGGTAGATGTAACCACCACAAAAAGCCTTCATTATAAGAGCTAATCAGAAGCCCTTGCTCAGCAGGAATGTCTATAAGTTAATGAGAGAAAGAAACACAACCTTCAAGGTAAATGGCAATGAAAGGTTAAAGGCACCCAGGTCAAATCTGAAGAAGGTCATCAAGGAAGCAAAGAGGGAGTATGGGAGGAAAATTCAGATCCGCTTCCAAGACATGAGGGACATGAGAAACCTATGATAGGGGATACAGCAGCTCATGGACTATAACACCAAAACACCCCAATGTGATGACAGCTTGGAATTCCTAAATAAAATGAACTCCTTCTTTGGCAGATCTGAGGAGAAGAGCACTGCTGTACTTTCTAAAACAAACACTGACAAAGAGGAGATAGTGCTCACCTTAAACTCTGAGGAGGTGAAACTTCAGCTTAAGAAGATGAATCCTAGGAAGGCTGCTGGACCAGATAACATACGTGGCAAGGTGTTGAAGGGGTGTGCTGATCAGTTATATCTGGTACTGACAGACATCTTCAACTCATCTCTTGCTATCGAGAAAGTTCCCACACATTTCAAGGAAACACGTATTGTCCCACTTCTGAAGAAACCCAACCCTACCTGCTTCAGTGACTTCAGACCAGTCGCCTTAACCTCAAACGTCATGAATGTCATTTACCAGAAAGGCTCATCCAGACTCTGCTACACTTTGCTGTGAAGGAAAGGTTAGTTTGCTTTTATTTTTTGTATTACTGTATTGCCTTTCTATATTTTGAATACTGTAGTTTGTTTTCTTTACCTTGTGTTTTGCTTGCATTCTGTTTTAACAGCATATTAAAACTTCAAAAGAGACCACAACTCTCTCTGCTCTGAGTCAGGCAGAAAAATACCACTGTCTTTCTAGTTGCCCGCCTCTTATGTTAATCTGACCATATATCTCATTTCTCTCTACTTTCACTGGCTTATGTGAGTAATCACAAAATCATCATTTTTGAAATCCCACCCCTTCAATTATTTAAATTTATTGGCCATCCTACAGTATTTCATAGTACCAAAATACAAAAGTGACCACCCCTTTCAATCCATCTTGCTGTTTTAAAAATAGTAACTCTCCACTAAACCTTAACTTTTTAAACAGGTAAAACTCAAGTTACCTACTTTCACATCTAACTTCTCTAGTGCACACTGCAGAGTGCATTCTTTTCAATCTTACCTTTAAGCATCCCTGTGACTAGCACTTTCTCTAATACCTGCTGGAAAGCACTAGGAAGCCTTAAACTCATACAAACACTGAACTCTCCTTGTTAACAAGAGAAATTAATAGTAGGCACTAAACAGCCTATAATTGCAAAGTACCTTGCTAAGGAAACAGCTCCTATACAAAGAAAAAAAAAAGCCCCAAACCAGGCATGTCCAAGGGTCAGCTTCCGGTGATTTCTCCTGTCCACCTGGTGAATCTGGGCATACTGGGGCAATGCAGCAATTGCCTCATGTACACAGACAACCCTCTCCTCCTACCACCCAACACTACAACCTGTGAGAGATGCACTTACATAGCCAAAATGGAAGCAAAGCTCTCTCCACCCAAGATTGTGCTAAACAGTCAAGAGGAGAAGGTTAACACCCACACTACACCGCAAGCAACACATAGCCCTTCTAAACCCGCACCACCAACACCGACATATAGCAACACTAATCCACATATGCAGAGGCCCTTAACTGTAACCTGCCCAAGCAACAAAGACCTCTGAAGCTGAAACGCAAACAAACACCAATCACAACCAATGTGTAACATAGTTCACAACACCAGTGTGCCACCCAGCAACAGCCCCTAAGGCAAGACAATGTACCTAACACTTTAGTCATAGGTGACTCTATAGTCCGGCACACTGATGTCCCTCTCACCAGGTTGAATAAGGAGAAAATTACAGTCAGCTGCCTGTCGGGTGCCAGGATCTGCCACATAACGCATGCACTCAAGTCACTCCACAACAAGTACAAATATGACTCTGTCATTGTCCATGTTGGAGTGAATGACTTGAGACGTACCTCCCTGGACTACATGAAAAGAGACATGGAAGAGCTCTCGGATCATGTGGCCCAGGCAGGTATGACCCTAGCCCTGAGTAGCATCCTGCCTTCGCCCAGAATGATACTACAATATAAGGATAAAATGATTGACTTCAACAATTGGCTAAGCTTATGGTGTCATTCAAAGGGGATCCAGTATCTGTCTGCCTGGGACGACATGACTGACAGACCACGATGCTTTGCCAGAGATGGTCTGCACCTGTCACCCCCAGGATTCAGGTTACTGGCTAAGGCTCTTGCCACCCCTATAGTGCCTTTTTTAGGCAAACTCCAAAGGACAAAACCACCACCGTAACAGGTACAAGCATACAAAATCTGAAGGTAATGGTACTCAATGCTAGAAGTCTAAACCTCAAAATGCACTCTCTCGAGGCACTCCTAAAATGGAGAACATCGATATCTGTGCAGTAACTGAGACCTGGTTCAAGGCTCCAGAGAGCACCCCTGCAATACCAGGCTACAACTCTTACCACACTTTTCGGCCACCAAACCAGGACCGAAACACTAAAGGTTTAGGAGTGTCAATATTCACCAAGGATATTCACACCACCAGGCTAGTTGGCCAACACAATGTGTCTGAAATTCTCCAAGTGCAACTAACACTAGGTAAGACTGCAATCCAAATTGTAGCTTGCTACAGATCCCCCACCATACCCCAAGATTCTCACTACACCTTTCTAAACATACTGGAAAATATTAAGATAGAACCAAACACCCTAATACTGGGTGATTTTAACTACCCTGCCATTAACTGGGAAAACTACTCATGTCCCAACACCTTTGCGCAACGGTTCTTTTAATTCATCAATTCCAACACCCTGGATCAACCAATCCATAGTCCCACCAGGGGCTCCAATATCCTAGACCTGGTCATTACCAACATGGGAAATCAATGCTCCATACCTATGGTCACCCCTCGTTAGTCAGGTCTGACCATAAGCTAATCACCCTTAACATCCACATCCCACCCCACCCCCCAGTAAAGAAACCACCATAAAACCTTCTCCAAAGCCAACTTCATGCTACTCAAGTCAGAAGTGACAAACTTCATGACACCCATGCAGACGGGAACTGAAAGTTCAACTACTGAATCCTACACTAAGGCACTGTACGAGCACATCCACTCATGCATGAATCGTGCCATCCCAAATAGAACCAAAATGCTCTCATCAAAAAAAAGGAAGCCAATCTGGTGGTCCCCTGCCATAAACAAACTTTACAACAAAAGGAAGAAACTTTTGCAGAAAAGAGGAAAATCCCAGGATGCAAAAAACTCCCTTACTAGCCTCAGTAAGAAACTGAGATGCCTCATAAAATCCTCCAAAGCTAGTTACAAAGATAAAATTGCCAAAGATTCCAAAGACAACCACAAAGCATTCTATAAATAATATGTCAAGAATCTAAATGGCAATGCTCAGATCTGCTCTGAGCTAAAACAGAATGTCATTAAATATACTGATCCGAAGGATATTGCCAATATCCTGGCAGATCGATTCAGTGCCAACTTCACCCCCCTCTCACCCCCTAAATGGCCCATCTCAATACCGGAAGATTGCCAAATTCCAGTAATAATGGCCACACAGGTACAAAACGCACTCTCTAAAGCCAAGAATACAGCATCCATGGGACCAGATGACATCCCAGGCTGTGTACTACATGAACTACAATATAAACTGGCACCTCACCTAAGTGTCATGTTTAATCATAGCCTCACCTCAGGTTTCGTGCCCACTGAGTGGTGCAGAGCTACAGTTATCCCAATCCACAAGGGGGGATCCACCTTGGATCCCGGAAACTACCGTCCCATCAGTCTGACAAGCCTTATCTGCAAGGCCATGGAACGTATTATCATGGAACTTATAAACAAAGACATTGGCAACCTTCAAACACTGGACCCCACCCAGTTTGGGTTTGTGAAGGGCCGATCTTGTCTCCTGAACCTGATTGACTTCTTTGAATCAGTCTCCAGAGCCATGGGCAAGGGTAAGGTGGTCCACACAGTCTATCTAGACCTTGCCAAGGCCTTTGACACCATCCCCCACTCTGGAATCATAGATAAACTTACTAAGTTGGGCATTAATCCCTATGTCACCCAATAGGTTGCTAAATGGCTTACTGATAGAACCCACACTGTAAAAGCAGCCGACTCCAAATCCAGCTCCAGACAAGTGACAAGTGGAGTACCTCAGGGTTCAGTCCTGGGGCCGCTCTTGTTTGGCATCTACTTCTCTGAAGTACAGGTAAACACTAAGGGACTCTGGCTAACAAAGTTTGCAGATGACTGCAAACTGGGAGCCATTATTGAATCCCCAAATTATGTGGATACTCTACAAAAGGGCCTTACAGAAACAGATGCTTGGTGCCAGAGCCATGGGCTCAAGCTCAATGCCAAGAAATGTATTGTTATCTCCTTTGGGAAAAAACATGTATCCATGAATTACCATATAGGTGGCAGTACACTAAACACAGAAAGTGTGATAAGAGACTTAGGGACACAGGTGGACAGTGGTCTCACCTTAGATAACCACATCGCCACAACAGTCAGGAAATCTTTCTATGTGGCACACCTCATCACGAAGGGCTTTTCATCCAGAAAAAAGGAGGTCATTGTCCCACTGTACTCATCCCTCATTAGACCCATTATAGAATACAACGCCCCATTTGGTATGTACCTCTCAAGACATCTGCAACAACTGGAAAGGCCTCAGAAATACCTCACTAAAAGAATCACAGGCCTAAAGCAGATGCCCTACGCTGACCACCTTAAAAAACTCCAGCTATACTCTGTCGCATATCGCCTACTCAGAGGCAATCTCTGCTTAACATACAAGGCCATGTCAAACCCAGAGCTGTTGGACATGCTACACTTAAAGAAATCCCAATCCCTCAGAGCTACACACTCCAGGGATCTAAACCTTGTCATCACAATAAACAAAACATGCTGGAGGGATAGGTTCCTGACCCAGAGACTCCCCAGACTCTGGAATAGATTGCCCATACATGTCAAGCAGAGTGCCTCTTTGGACCTCTTCAAGAGGAACCTTGACGATTGGATGGGAGAAAGGAAATTCACCCCAGGGATCACGTCAGTCACCCTGCTAGACAGGGGTCCAGGAAAGTAAATAATGTGGGAAGAAATAGCCAGGGAATTGTTATGGCTAGGCTTGTATAGGCCCTAGGGCTGATAGCCTAGTACCAACCTATGAACCTATGAACCTATGAAGTGCTTTGAGAGGACAATGAAGAAATATCTATCTGCAGGTCTGCCTAAATCCTTTGATCCACTCCAGTTTGCATACCAGGCGACTGCGGATGCAACGTTAGTCACACTTCACCTTGCACTAAAACACCTAGAAGGGAGGAACAACTACATAAGGCTGCTTCACATTGACTTTAGTTCTATGTTCAACACTGTGATACCAATGCAGCTGGTGGATAAGCTCGAGAAACTTGATATAAACAAGCACCTATGTAACTGGACGCTTGACTTTCTGATTGGTAGACCCCAAAGGGCATGCGCTGAAAACAATACCTTTCAACACATAGTCCTGAATACTGGCGTTCCCCAAGGTTGTGTGCTCAGCCCCTTGCTCTTCCCCATTCTCACCCATGACTGTACTGCAAAACATAACTCAAACCATATTCTAAAATTCGCTGATGGTACCACAGTCATGGTTCTCATTAGTAGTGAGGAACATAGCTATAGGGATAAGGTGAACACTTTGATTGCCTGGTGTGACAGGAACAATCTGGACCTTAATGTTTATAAGGTCAAAGAAATGATTATGGACTTCAGGAGAAAGGCAACAGTTCATCAACTACTCACTGTCAAAGGGGAGTTGGTAGAGAAACTCAAAACAACCAAGTTCCTGGGCCTCCATATCTCAGATGACCTCTCCTGGACTGTTAATACCAACCATATAATCAAGAAGGCTCAAAAGAGGCTTCACCTCCTGAGAAACCTCAAAAAGGCCAGGCTCCCACTGTCTGCTCTTACCACTTTTTATAGGGGAGCTCTCAAGACCATCCTCACTAGCAACTTTATAGCATGGCTCGGCAACTGTACAGTTCCTGAGAACAGAAATTACAGATGGTGGTGAGGGATGTTGAGAAAATCTTGGGCACAAACCTTCCTTCTATTCAGGAGATTTTCTTTACAAGAACAAGAAAGAGAACATACAAAATACTAGCTGATTCGACCTATCCGGCCCACAACTAGTTCTCACAATTTGCGTCTGGAAGGAGGTACCGCAGTTTCTGCTGTAGGACTACCAGATTCAGGAACAGTTTGTATCCTACAGCTGTAAGGCCTATTAACTCTGACACCAACCATAACACCTGATACATTGAAACCTCTTTTTTTAATTTAATCCTGCTGCTCTGAGCAATTACCACCAATATTACTATTATGCAATATGATGGCTATACTGAGTCACATCTAAGGTTAACAACTGCAATACGGTAACTAAACAGCAGTTATTCACTAGTTTCTATTTATTTTCTATCTTAACGATGAAGGGTTTGATGGTGAGTATTTATTTATTATTTATCACTGGATAATGGGCATTGAGTGTGTTTTTGTAATGTGAACTACCTCTTGCATGTCATACTTATTTTCTTTCTTATGTTATTCTCTGATACAGCTGTATCTATGTTATTTACACTGCATTTCTCTTGTGAGCTGACATTTGTAATTCCATTTAGGCTGCACTTGTCTGGTCCTAAATAACAACAAAGTTTCTTTGAATCTTTGAATCTTTAGACATGCACTGTCTTTCCTAATCTTTTTCTCTGAGAAGATGCAACTTCCAGAAATGAACAAGGCATTCACCACAAGGCTAAGACAATAGTCAGTGGTATCAGCATCACTCTTCATGTATCTAGGTGTACTAGATTATATTTTAGTCATTTTTTTTTCTTTTACAATGAATAGCAAAACATGGCAGAAATAAGCTTATGATGGTGGCAGTACAGAAAAAAATGTGCCTGCACTTTAAAATCATAGTCAGCATAAAACATAGTGTGTTTTAGATTCAGCTTTACTGCTGTTTGGACTGATATTTATTGACTTATTGAATTCTAAAAACAAAAACAATCTTATTTTTGAAGTCATGATATAATATAAAAAAATTAAAAAAATTAATAATAAGGGGTAATGAAGCTGTTGCAATGCCACTTTCTGTCAAAAGACTATAAAGTAGCCAGAATGTACCTATAAAGACTTAAAAAGTGAAAAGTAAAAGTCATGGGTATTCAGAAGCTGTGCAGCTAAAACACTGTTATGCCCTTAAGGTTCATTTGCATATATCCCATGGGCCTCCAGTATAAGAAGTTTACTACAAAGTGAAGATTCTAGCTTACCTGTGTTTTTCCAGCACATTATACTAAATGGCTTATCAGCAACAACCAACACAAGGAGATGTAGGCGAACAATAAAAAACTGAAAACCACACAAAAGTTATCTTCTGGAGAACCAAATAAGGGAATGAGACCCAAATGTAGTATTTTCCAAAATAGAAGTTCTTTATTCAAAGCCACAAAGCCACAAAATGCTTTTCACTGGAAGTACGTTTACGAACGTCTTCATCAGAGACCAAAAACTTCCAGTGAAAAGCGTTTTGTGGCTTTGTGGCTTTGAATAAAGAACTTCTATTTTGGAAAATACTTTATTTGGGTCTCATTCCCTTATTTGGTTCTCCAGAAGCGAACTTTTGTGTGGTTATCAGCAACAACCACAAGATTCAAAATTAGCAGCAACCACAAATGAGATGGACAGGATTTCACTAACCATTTTATTAAAAAATAAAGTTCTGAAATTGCCAAGGTGCTAGAGAAATTTCAGAACTTTATTTTTTTAATAAAGTGTTTAGTGGTATACTGAATGGCTTTTCTGTGTGACCTTTTTACCCTTTGGATTAGATGTTATGTGGGATATTTTATATAGACACTGTATTGCTGATGGACATCAAGCTTGATTTTAAGCTTTTTGTTTCAGAAGTATAGCCAAGCAATCTACTTATACTGTACCAACAAGGCCAAAAAAAAAAAAGCCAAAAATGTATGTCTCTAGCTAATGGGGTTTGATTTTATTTGCCTGAATATACCTATATACCTATAAAGACTTATAAAGTAAAAAGTCATGGGCATTTACCATGTAGCTGAAATAATGTTAGATCCTTAAGGGGTCATTTGCATATATCCTATAGGCATCTACAATAGGAGGTTTAAGGTATACAATAAAGATTCTAGCTTAGCTGGTCTTTCTTGCAGATTTTACTGAATGTTTTTTTCTGTGTGACTTTTTCCCTTTGATTTATATATATATCTAGGATGTTTGCTCAACTGAGCAAACGTCTGAATCCATAAAACCCGAACACACTTTAACAAAAGTGCTTTTATCGAAAAAGTGCTTTTGTTAAAGCGTGTGAAAAAAAAAATTCATTTACATTTTAGCAGGGGGGCTAAGCCCTGCACCCCCATGTGGGGGGGGGCTGTGCCCCCACATACCCCCTACTTTAATATTCTTCCTCTGAGACCGCACTGCAGTGGGGGAAAGTGAAATATCCCTTACCAGCACCGAAGTACAGCCTCGGCAACAGTCATACTTACACGAAAGTGCTGCTTCAGTGAATAGCACTTTCGCGTAAGTATGCCCGGCCGTTTGGATTTCGGTCATTTGCTCAGTCGAGCAAACGTCCTAGATCCATATATATATGGGTTACCTTTAGTTAATTGACAGCCCACTCCATTGAAACCAACTTCACCGACACGGCAGAAAATCGACAACGGGAGAGACAACGTTTCCCACATGGTAAGTAACCATTTGGCCATCAACCTGAACTTTGCCCCTTACCCCCACGGCAGTATGTTCTTGGAGTTGGAATATTTATTAAGGGGTGGGTGGGGGGCATAGCCCCCCACATCGGTGGGTTTGTTTTACTGGTAGTTGTTGAATTAGGGATGGCCAGATGGTTACTCAGCGTGTGGGAATGAGAAACGTCGGCTGTCCCGTTGTCGATGTTCTGCCATGTCAGTGAAGTTGGTTTCGATGGAGTGGGCTGTTGGGGAGTCATGTATCAAAATAGGTTCATAGCTAAGTACTGGGCTGGTTATCCTTATGGGCCATTTTAAGTCTTGTCAATTTCCCCTTTAAAGGTAAGAATAAAACCCTGTACTTTGTGTCTGTGAGCTAAACACCTTAACCATTATACCAATCCCCAACTTCGCACCCATTGCATAATTGTGTTTATATAAAGATATTAACTGCAAAGCAATTTTGAAACTATTCAAAAGAAATATAGTTTACTTTATTCCTGTGGTAAATAAATGCCAAGCATAGTATGACAAAGTGAAATGCCAAAACCAAGTAACAAAGGGAAGACTGGTTATACGATACAGTAAAGCATAGATCCAGATAACTAATGGCTACCATGACATGTTCTTAAAGTTTTAGCCACAAAATTAATAATTATAAAGGTGAAGTAGAGCAACAGAAAACAGATGAGATGTGATTGATAACTGATAAATAGAACTTTCTCTGACTGCAAGCTGATGGCCAAACCGCCTTCTACATACATTAATTCAGAGAAGTCTTTGAAGCTTCAGGCATCTGATTTCACATAGGCTCTGAAAGTTTTTGACTGGCTGCAAGCACAAGTGATGTGCAGATATCACCCAGATAACAAACAAGAAAACAGAAGTGCACCTTATGATAAAGCCATGATGCTGAGTATAAGATCCATTAAGCTAACTAAACCAGTGCTTCTGAATGGCTGAAAAATAATTATTTGTTCTTCTTTAGAACATTTTGATGACTTAGAATCAAGCAAGTGACATTTTAACAGTTTAGCTTTTTTTGTAAAGGTATACAGTTGCATTTATGTATTGTTTCTTAAACTAATCACATTCCCATCTATTAAGTCTGCCTTCCGTGATGCAATGTTTCTCTCTAGTTATAAAAAGCACACTTCATATTTGCAATTCCTCCAGTGTCAGTGTTTGTACCAGAGGTTTTAATATTAAACTAATGTCTGTTTTGGGGGATTGTTCAGCTAGATGAGTTTAGTGACCTGCAAATATTCTTGGTACCTTTTGCTCCTCAGACATAATACTCCAGCGTATTTAAGGTTGTTGTTTGTCTTTTCGGCTTTTCCCGGTTAGGGGTCGCCACAGCGGAACTCCGGTCCGCTAATGATTGGCAGTAGATTTTTATGGTGCCGAGTTGCCAGCCCGACGCCCAACCTTCAGCGAAGGCACGCCCATTCATGCATGTCTTTCGGAGGCCACTCGACCGCTGGGAGGACTGCAGACTCCACACAGAAAGCACTAAAGTCGAGAATCGAACAAGAGAACCTCTTGCTGTGAGGCAACAACGCTTCCGCTGTACCACCGTGGCACAGGACTCCAGCGTATTTTGTATTTAAGGTAAATCCAGCATATTTAATATACTCCAGAGTATGTATGGCATTGCATCTGTATGACTTAATCTTACTCCACAGTTTGACTTTGAGTGCTACATCAGAAGGGTGAGTAACTGTATTAGTATTAAATCAGGTCTGCCATACACAGCAACAAACTATCATAGCCCACTGATCAAGTCAACTTTAATCAGATGTATTATCTTTATATGCATTACTTATACACACCTACTATTTATTCACAGCTATAAATTGGTTCTAACCAGAGGGAACTGAACGTAAAAGAACAGCACCTTATGCTTCACATGCACCTTTATTTATTTATTTAGTGACATTTGATTACCTGACAGCCTGACTGGGTAGGTGGCCCATTTTCAGTGGAGGCCCAGGGAGAAAAGCTCCAAAGTATTACAAAAATATTTTAAGAAAAATGATTTTATAACTTTCAAAAATAATACAAAACATCTACATTTGAAATAATTATACCAAATTAGGCATAATGTGAATAATAATTGTACAACTTATATGACAATGATTTAGTATTTAGAGAAATTTTAGTCAGTTTAGAGAGATTAAAGGTTAAGTTAGTATACTACAAACAGGAATTGCAATATGAAGTGGGAGAAAAAAATAGGGTTATGGCATATTTAGCTTGATTGTCTGGGAGATGAATTGACTGAAGTAAGGAAAGAGTGAAGAAGGGGTAGGAAGGAGGTGTAAAGTATGAATAGGTACTTATTCACATTTAGGGATATAGTTTATCCGGTGGTTGATAAAGAACAGAGACAGAGTTTGGATGGGAAATCTTTTAGAATGATTTTAAAAGACTGGAGCGAGGGTACAGACCTGATGGTTATAGGTAAGGAGTTCCAAGCCTTAGCAATATGGTATGACAACAGACAGTGCCCAGCAGAAACCAAACATAATAACAGTATTCTAAATAAGAAGATGGACAAGCCTTGGCCTGCAAACATGGCCATGTATTATTCTGTTTCGTTCTGTATAGCATCTAGCGTGCTGGCTCACTCAGCCATGCCATGTGTCATATGATCTCTAATGATGAGTAAGCACTTGCTATGCCTTTGTTCTAGTCCTTTTCAGGTAAGGTATCTAGATTAAGGAACAATTCCTGTCCACTATTTGTGTAAAGTACCCGTTCTACATACCATTATAGCTGTCAGGTTCTTGATAATCCGTGTGGGAATACTTTAAATAATCAAAGAAGGTTTCATATAAAACTTCTATCTAGATAACTCACGCAGATTTCAAAACAACAAATTAAGACAAATTTAAATTCTCTATTATATTAGTGCATCTACGATTACATTCCTTGAACTTTATTTTTACTAGATGTTGTTTTTTCTCCTTAGTTTCATGCTTTGCTGCGAACTAGTTTCTGTTTTGCTGCTTTTACTCATTCACTTTAAGTGTTTCATCTCTTTTCTATTGTCTAGGTGTTACTTTTATTACACTATTGCTAACCTGCACTTGCCTTTTTGAAATGGGATACTTTATCATGTGTTGACTGTAACATTTTTGTTTTTATTACTATACTAAACTGTTAAAACTTTATTAGTGAAGTCTACAGTTTTGTCACATTTCCTTTGCATTTGAATTGTGCATTTCATGTGCCATGTATTCTGTCATTGTTATCTGGTGAGTCATACTTAAATTGACCAGATGTGTCATGTAGACTGGTAACTTGGTTTGTAAAAAACTAAAAAATAAAAGTAAAGAATACAGAACACAGAACAGGGAAAAGAAAACTTTATAATAGAATTCAGAGCTGTATGGTTAAATTTATGATTTGCAATCATAATAAATATAAACATTAATGCAACATTTTGAATGTAAACCGTACGTTAAGTCGGTCATGATTACTTTAATTCAACAACAAGCATGTAAGTTTCTAGTTCTATGCAAACAGTAAATGTATTTATTTATTTGTCGTTGTTTACCTGGAAAGTCTGACTGGGTAATATCCATATTCAGTAGAGGCCCAGGGAGAAAAGCTCTATTTGCTTACATTGCATTATAATAAGTTCCAGTTAAACACAGAGTAGTTATATTTCTATTTACATTTATGCAAAAAACAGTAGTTACATTTATACATTCTAAGATTTTACAGAGGTGGAATTTACTAAAGATAAAGCCCATGTGCAACTTAATGGATTGTACAGGCAGCAGTTATGTATAAAAATGTTCTTGTCATTTCAGTTAGATGCTGAAAGTAGAGTATTTGGAGAGTATTGTATAGTGAACACAAAGTTTCATCCTTGTGATGAGCATGTGCAAGACCAGGATTGGTTAAGATGTTGTTTAAGCAGTGGTTTAAAACTATTGAGTTTATCAGAGGGTTTTATTTGTGTGAGGATACTATTCTAGAGTTTAGCAACATATTGGGAGTTGAGCCAGTCACCTGCAACATTATTTGACTTACTTGTAAGTAATAAGAATTTGTTACTAGAGAAGAGGTCTCTGGACAGTAAGGTAGTAACAAGTTTTGTAGTGCAGGGCATTTTTTTGGATGATGAATGAGTTTGTGTGTTGTAGTTAATTGTGAATATGTTATCTAGATGTGTAGTTCAAGCCAGTTTAATTGCTGTGAGCTATAACAATGGTCAGTCCTATGAGGGAGACTGGTGGTCAAGTTTAGGTATTTTATTGTAGAAGGGTGCAAGTTTCTTCCTTTGAGTATCATTTAGTTCCTTAGGATAGGAGCTGTGTATAAGAGAGTTGGCAATAAGAAGGTGGTGGCTAAAGTTTTTCTTGCAGTATCTGTAAAGAATCCATTGATCCTATAAAGGGAGCCTAGCTACTGGTATGTAGATTTAATGGTGTGCAGTATATGCTGGTCATATTTGAGACTGTCATCTATTATAATACTTAGAAGTTTACTGTGAGTTACAGTTTCAATGACAGTATTATTTGCTGACTTTAAGATAAAAAAATTGCTTTTGATTTTGGCAACCTTTTGAGGTAAAATGTATTAACTTAGCTTTCTCGGGGTTGAGTAGGAGGTTTGATTCTTTGAGTCAGGTTTCTACAGAGGAGAAAGATTTTTGGGTAATGTCTTGGAGTTTATTTAATATTGTTGAGGCCGCTCATATTTATGTTGAGTCCTCTGCATACTGAACTAAACTAGCATGGGGAGTGGAAGTGTGGAGGTCATTAACAAATATATTAAACAGTAGAGGACCCAGGACATAGCCCCGAGGGACATCTGTAGTAATTGGCTGAAAGGATGAATAGGTGTGTTGCCATTTAATGGCTTGTTGCCTTCCGGATAGGTAACTAAGAAACCACAACAAGGAATATTGTAAACGTCCTATTGAGGAGAGTTGAATGTACAGTTGCTGGGGTGAGACAGTATCAAATGCCTTTGACAAGTCTAAGAACATGGTGGACACAAGCAGACCGTTGTTTCTATGTTTTTATATTATATTGGTAAAATGTACTAGAGCAGTAGTGGTGCTGCGCTGGGGCCTAAAGCCATGTTGTGTTTCTGAGAGTAGCTTATTTGAAGTTAGGTATTGCATTAGCTGGGTATGGATGCATTTCTCTAATATTTTGGAGAGGGGGAAATAATCACTATTGGTCTGTAGTTATTAAACACTGTAGATGCGCCACCTTTGTGTAGTGGTGTGATGTAGGATGTTTTCCACAGTGATGGGACATATCTTTCTGCTATGGACCTACTAATTAGTATGGACGCAGGGAAGGCTATGACTTCTGCGGACATTTTTAGGTAGTCTGATGGTAGCTGGTCTATAGCTACCAAAGTAGTTTTTAATTTAAGAAACAACTTTTTTTATTTGCAAGGTAGGTACTGTACTAAAATTGAAGAGGTGTGAGTGGTTTTGATTGGCCAGGGGTAGAGAGATGGGAGCAGATGTATTAGTCCCTAAGAGAGATAATATTGAATGTATTAAGTAGGAATTAAACTGTGTGGGGATAGTGTCTGTCATATTGTCTGTTTTTGGAGAGGAACTGGTGATCTTTCCAGGGTGGAGTGGTTTACTTAGTGATGACCAAAAAAGTGTTGGGTTGTTTTTATGTTTGTTTTGTAGGTCGGTATAGTATCTTTGCATATCGTGTTTGACATGAATTTGTCTATATTTACTGATAAGAAAAAAATTGTCTATATATAGTGACCAGGTTGTATTGCCCTCTGCTTGAAACACAAGGAGTCATGGTTTCTCACAATGAACATGCAATCATTCAGAATGTTTCAGTTATCAGCTGTAGTGATAGTGACAGGAGGCTTCTACCAGATGGTAGCCTACTGACATGTTTTGTGTCATGTTTGTCACTTATGCTGAAAGTGCATCTGTAAGGTGGAACTGTTAGAATATTAGGTACAACAGATAGTGTACAATACCTGCCACATATGCATGTGGTCACTCACAGAGTGATTATGGAAGGGCAGTGTGATGATTCAACACTAAGACTCTGCTGAAAAACTTTAACCAGAGCTTCACTCTCACAGCCTTTTAATTTGATGAATTCAGTTAAGGAGTTTGCATTTACTATAGTTTTCATCAAAATGAATGTAATAGTGCGGTCTATACCTCCAATATCCCTTTAATAACAGCTACAGGCTAAAGAAAAAAGCAAGAGAAGTGAAAGTCAGTGAAAAGAAGTTTGTTAAATCACACTTTTAATTAAAAATCCATTAAAATGATAGTTTTATGTAGTCATTTCAGCAGATTTTTATCAAAAAACTGAAATAACATCTCCTTGGAAGAAGGAAATTACATGAAGGCTGGGTTCAAGGACAGTAGCTAGCTGCATACAGGGAGGAAGAGGAAAATTCTGTGATGATGTGAAGTACTGCCAGCTATGCCAGGAGAAGTAGGGCAGTGGATGTGTAACATATGCGATCATAGATAGCTGGAGTTTTGTAAAGAATTATATGTCATTTGTATATCAAACTGATTTTTACAGGTGCTTTTTTTGTAAATGTATTTGCAAAGCTGCTTGTGTTAAAAATGTACCATCAATGGGTCTTGCTGTGAGTCCTGCTGGAAAGAAAAGAAATATACCTGTATGTCAGACTGTATTGTAACTGTTAAAATTAATATATTTTAGTGGAGGATACTAAAAGAGAAAAGGTTAATCTCAGTCCAGCTAACTTTGAAAAATAGTTTGAAATTAAATTACCTGGTTTAGCCTATCTTACAGTTCTGATTGCAGCTAGGGACAAAATGTCTGTGAAAACCAGGACTAGGAATCCTACTGTATTGTCCTTAGGGGTGAACTAATTGCTACCCTAGAAGGGTGGAAGTTTTGAAATGGTTTTACAGCTTCCAGATGCTATAACACACTGTGTGTGTGTGTGTGTGTGTGTGTGTGTGTGTGTGTGTGTGTGTGTGTGTGTGTGTGTGTGTGTGTGTGTGTGTGAAAATCAAATCTCAAAAAGTTTGTGTGTGTCAGCTGCTTGGAGCAGGGATGCAGAACATTGGTTTCACAGAGAGGGTGGTGGAGGACTTAGCTTGGAACACTGGAATGAGGACTCAGTTCTACAGCTTCGCCAGTGGGGAGTCTTATTTGGGGCCTGGAGAGAGAAAGGGAAAACCAGCCCCTGGACTGAGTATGTTCCCTGGGTGGTCTTAAGGGAAATTGTGCTTGGTGCAGAGTGCTGCATCTGAAAATACTGTGTGTATCTATTTTTGTTCCAAGTGAATGCTCCTCACTGGTGTCAGTGGTGAGGATTCAGGCTCCTTGATTACTGGCAAAGAGCAGGTATGTCACATATTGATGAGCAGTGATGTGGATATTACTTGAACTTCTGTAGCCTGGCTGTAGGCAGTTGTCACTGAATGTGTGTTTCCTGTCAGCAGCCACAAAGTAAACATGCAGAGATTCATTTTCACAACAGTTTTATTTATTTTTTATTAGTTCAGTTTAGTCAGGAAAAGCAGGCAAAGATGTCAGCAGAGGATTGTGGCAAGCTGACAAAGAACCAGCTGGCCAAGGTGTGCAAAGCCAAAGGACTGGTGCATGCCAACCTGACTAAATATTAATGATTTCAGCATAATCGCAGCTGTGGCATGAACCATCAACCAGGAAGACAACCAGTCTTGTGATCAGAATATGCAGCCCTCAGAAACAGGACAGTTCACCTTTTCCTCAGAGGACTTAAAAATCCACCTGGAGTTAAAGAGATTTGAATTGAAGGCCAAATATTTGGAATTGGAATCAGGACAAAAACTGCGGTGTTTGGACGCCAAAGAAAAAGAGAACAGTTGGAATTAGAACCAACAGAGAGACTGCGGTATTTGGAGGCCAAAGAAAATAAGAGATTGTGGTGTTTGGAGGCTGAAGAAAATGAGAAGCAGCGTCAACATGAGAGGGAGATGCTGACTCTTTGTCAGGGACATGGAGGTAATGGAGAAGGGAATAACCGAACCCCAGAAGTAATAAAGGTCAGAAAATTTCTTCTACAGTTTACAGAGGGTTCTAATTTTGATAGTTTTAGTCATATATTTGCAAGAGTATGTAAACAGTATAATACTGACCAGGAGCTCTTATGGTTCCTAACCCCCTTACTCCATTGTAAAGCTGTAACTGCTGTTTCTAAATTGTCTGATACTGATTGTTTAAACTATGATAAAGTAAAACAATGTTTATTGGAATGTTTTAATTTAACACCTGAAGCTTACAGAAAAAAGTTTCATGAGCATAGATGCAAGGCAGATGAAAGTGTATATGATTATATTGCTGAGTTAAGCACTTATTTTCATAGGTGGGTGAGTGGGTGTCAGGCCACCACTTCTAAAAGGCTGGCAGACCTATTGGTGAGGGAACAAGCCCTTAGCACTTTGCCTGAGGACATGAGAATCTGGTTGACAGACCAGGAGTATAACTTTGCAGATGAGCTGGGGAAAAGGGGATCTCTACTTAGCAAGCAGGGCATCACTGCACAAGAAGGTGATATCCAGTGCTGCACATGGATATAAAGGAACCCATGGTGGACAGCCTAAAACACCCCAGCAGTGTCCATCAGTAACAAGGGATGTCAGTAGTTCAGGTACATGGCCAGGATCAAGGGTTAGATGTTTTAAATGTAACCAGTGGGGCCATGTAGCATATAAATGTCTACAAGGTGGGGGAGTCAGCAAGTGGGAGTAACAGTATGACAGTGGTGAGTTGTTTGGAGACAACAGGGGTACCAGACTATCACCGGAGTTTATATCCTATCTAAGTGGATGAAAAATGAGCCACTGCTAAGAGAGACACAGCCTCTGACATAACCATTGTGAAGCTTGCACTGGTTAAAGAGGAGCAGTACTTGCTTGGGCAGTCCACTCCAATTAGAGCTTTAGGAGGGATGCCATTCCAAATGCCTTTGGCCAAGATTCTCCTTGTCTGGGAGGGTAGAAAAGAAAGCAAACAAGTAGGTGTGTTTGAGGATATCCTTGCAGATGTCCTGATAGGGAATGAATTTGATAACGCAGTACCTTGTGTGCATGCAGTTATACACAGTCAGGCTTGGAGACAGGCATGTGGGGCTGGTATACTAGGGGAGACCCAGACAGATCCCACACCTGAAGCCAGGGCTGTTGAGGTGGGTATTACAGGGAAGGAGCTACCATGTAGTAGCGAGCCTGAAGGTGAGCCATAGCTGCTGGCAGGTACTGATGTTCCCTTGGACAGAGTGACTGCAAGGCAGTGGTGAGTGGTAGTACCCAGGCTGACAGTGAAGCACCACTGTCAGGAGATACCAGACTTCCTGTGGAAGGGGAGCTGGGAAGGGTTACAAAGGTAGAGTTGAGACAGGCTCAGCTCTTCAACCCTACACTAAGAGGCTTGAGGGAGGTAGCTAACCAGACTGATTGTCAAGGAAAAGGGGAGTCTGTATATTGGAACAAAGAGTTACTGTATAGAGAATGGACCCCTGAGGGAGGGCTAGAGGGTGAGGTAATACAGCAGTTGGTAGTGCCTAGAACCTATCTTTTGCAGGTCATATGGGCATAAAGCATGCCAAGAGACATATTATGCAGAACTTTTATTGGCCTGTGATTGCAAGGGATGTAACAGGGTAAGGCAGGACCTATGAGCGTTGCCAAAAAAGTAGGCAAGGCAGGAGACAATGCCAAAGCTCATTTGATGCCTTTGCCTGTGACTGAGGAGCCATTTCAGAGGGCAGCTATGGATATTGTGGAGCCTCTGAGTACCCCAAGTTCCACTGGGAAAAAGTATATCCTGGTGGTAGTAGATTATGCTACTAGATACCATGAGGTGGTGGCTCTGTCCTTCATCGAGGCAGAGAAGTTGGCAAATGCTTTGTTAGAGATTTTGAGCAAGGTAGGTTTCCCAAGATAAATACTGACTGACATAGGTATCAGTTTCTTGTCAGACTTGCTGGCTTGTCTGTGGGAGTGCTTTGGGGTAAATCACTTGAAGACCACCCCCAGACCAATGATCTTGTGGAGAAGTTAAAGTCTACACTAAAGACCATGCTACTGGCTTTTGCAGACCAGTTTAAGAGAGAGTGGGACAAATATTTGCCCCATCTGCTGTTTGCATACACAGATGTATCCCATGAATCCACAGGTTTTTCACCCTTTGAGTTGCTGTATGGGTATACAGTGAGGGGACCATTAGATTTGATTCATGATGAGTGGGAGTCTGTTGTGGCATATGTCCTAAACCTCAGGACAAGCTTAAGGAGCTCATGGGCTTGGCCCAGAAGAACAAGGCCAGATATCAACAGCAGAAAAATGTCTGGTATGACAGGAATGCTCGAGCTCGAGAGTATGCTGTGGTACAGCAGTTTATGGTTCTCATTCCTGTCAGACACAATAAGCTACAGGCAACATGAGAGGGACCCTTTGAAGTGGTAAGGGAGGTCCGTGATGTTAACAACATGGTAAACCTGCTAGACAGGAGGCAGGGACATACATTGTACCATGTTAACATGATGAAACCTTACCAAGATAGGAAGGACCTTGTGCTGAGTTTTTGCAGTGGATGGCAGGAGGAGTCTGAGGGGGACCTGATGATTAATCTCCTCAGTGAGGCTCAAACTGACACTTCAGTGTAAGGGGTAGCAATGTCCCAGCAGTTATCCCTTACCCAGGATAGAAATATCCGAGAAGTTTTACAGGAGTTTGGGGACATGTTCACTGGGAAACCTGGGTGCACCCACTTGGTCTAGCACCACGTGGATGCACAACCATATAGGCCTATCAAGTAGGTCCCTTATAAGGTGCCTGAGCAAGTCAGACAGACTCTGAGGAAGAAGATACAGGAAATGTTGGAACTGGGGGTAATTCAGAAGTCCAGCAGTTCCTGTGTCTCCCCAGTGGTGCTGGAACCAAAGAAAGATGGCAGTAGCAGGTTCTATGTGGACTATAGAAAGCTAAATAGTCAAATAGAGCCAGATGCTTACCCCATGCCTAGGACAGATGAAGCCTTAGAGCAGCTGGGTGGGGTTAAGTATCTAGCCACCATTGATCCAACCAAGGGCTACTGGCATGTGCCCTTGACTCTCACCACTAGAGAGTTGTCAGCCTTTGTGACTTCTTTGGATTATATGAGTTTACAAACATGCCCTTTGGGATAGAAAATGCCCCAGCAACCTTCCAGAGGCTGGCAGATCATATCCTAGTAGGAGCAGGAGATTATGCCCTTGCTAACCTGGATGATATTGCCATCTACAGCTGTTCCTAGCATAAGCATCTTTAGCATGTCAGGGAGGTTCTGGGCCTGTTAGTTTTAATATTTCCTGTGATTGAAGCGTTGGTGTTTATTGTAAGTAGATATTCAGTATTTTTATGTTCTTTTATTAATTATTATTAAATGTATTTAAACTTGTCATTGTGGCTGGTCTTTTAGAGAATATTTCAACTTTCAGAGTACTTATATTTATTTAGTGTCACTGTGGCCGCTCCAGAAGGCATTGCTGCATTGGTCAAATATTACCATTTATATTAGCATTAATTTTACTCAGTATAATTGGGTACCCTTGTAAGAGCCTTAGAGCAGCTGGCTGGTTGCTGTGTAACTACCTTATAGTCTGGGCAAAAGGTAGCAGAGTGAGTAAATCTGTGCCAGCCTTTCCCAGGTGTGTGTGTATGTGTGAAAATCAAATCTCAAAAAGTGTGTGTGTGTGTGTGTGTGTGTGTGTGTGTGTGTGTGTGTGTGTGTGTGAACTTCTTGGAGCAGGGACACAGAGCATAGGTTTCAAAGAGAGGGAGGTGGAGGTCTTGACTTGGAACACTCGGGGGCTGAGGACTCAACTCTGCAGCTGTGCCAGTGAGGAGTCTTGTTTGGGGCCTGGAGAGAAAGAGAGGGGGGGGGGACCAGCTGCCAGAGTGTGTTCCCTGGGTGGTCTTAAGGGAAATTGTGCTTGGTGCAGAGAGCTGCATCTGAAAATATAGTGTGCATCTATTTTTGTTCCAAGTGAACATCCCTCACCGGTGTCAGTGGTAAGGATTCAGGATCCTTGATTACTGGCTCAGAGCAGGGTCATCATACAGTCCATCACACACTGAAATATTTTGCTGTATGAAATTATGTGGATTTCACATAGCAATCACAAGATATTTAGGAGAGAAATATTGTTTCAGCAACATTTTGTGACTGGATTTTGTCTTTCAAGTTATGTTTCATAGATCAGTGATGATAGCAGTACTACTCTATCAAATAGCACAAGTGCTCTATGTTAAAATTATGTATGGTGAGAATAATTTGAAAGATCACCTAAGGAGACTGTTACTTTCTTAATTGTCATCTACTGTTGCATAAATATTCAGAAAGAAGAAGAGTACAAAATATTTGCTAAGGCTACATAACCTGACACATAATTATTTAATCTTTAATCTAAGATTGCAGTATCAGAGGAAATAGCATTCAATACTAGTGTGGCTAGAACAAGAAAAATATTAACAGATAAATAACAGATTTTTATTAAGCAGAAACTGTACCAAATGAAAAAAAAATATGTTGCAAGTAATGGATGTGAGGAACTTCTTTGACCAGAAACATAAATAAATGCAATTACACATTACTGTTAGTAGTCTTGCAATGCCCAAGGTATTGACAATATCTGCTTTATAGCCTGTATGCACTAACAATTATTTTATTCCACATAATGTTATCATATATTATGTAACTTCATTTTTTGTTGATTATCTCTGCCTTTTGCTAGGGTTGTGGCTTTACGTGATCCCATGAGATGTATCTACTTATCCAGTATCTCACTGTGCCCATGCCAAATACAGAGAAATTGCTAAAGCTGGCAGTAAATAAACCAGTGAATAAAGGTAAACTGGCATATATTGTGAAAATGGATAAACTCATGCTAGTACTACTACAGAGATCATTCTGCACATGGTAGAGAATGTCAGAAAAATGAAGGAGGCATATCTTTGTACAATACCAATTATATATATCTTTGTTATTTAAGTTGTAGGTATGACAAAGGGAATAAACATAACACATTTTGTAAAATAATATGGATGAATCATTTAAACTTACAGATCATGCAACAGAAGTTTCACCTTACAGCAGTATGAAGGAAAAAGCTAGTGTGTTTTTTTTTAAATATTTATTGGCCTTGAAACATCAGTGATCTTTTTACCGGCCACAGACTCCACCAGAACTGAACAAGAAATCCATCCAGCACTCCTTCCACAAGGATAGACACACCCATCATTCCCTGAGCTCACTGTCAAATGCCTCAGCTGCTAACTGAACTTGAGTCACTTGAGTTATAGTCATGTCTTTATTCCAGTACTCTCTTAGACAATAAATGCTGCAAATACTTCCCTGTCTTCCACATCAACCCCTTCTTTGAACTATATTACTTCATCATAAGTTCCTTACATCTTTCTCATAAATATGTGATGCCTGTCTGTTTGTGGCCCCCAATAATCTTCCTGATTGTGCCTAGAATCCCAACTTAAAATTTTTAAGTCCGAACAATCTATTTGTAGCCCCTCATATGCTCAACATTAACTACTTTATTCCTCTGTGGTGAAGACATCTGCCGAATTTATTTAGACTTATATGTTTATGTCACAACAATTATCTGTTATCTAAAAATAGTCAACTGTCTTCCTGAAGTTATTTAAAGGTGTAAATGAAAGAAAATGAGTAAGAACAGCTTTTAATTCCTGGTCTCCTCTGTTCCAGTCTTATAGACAAGTCAGTTCTTACTGCAAGACGTAAGTAAATTATCTTTCAATGATGATCAGTCTTCAAAAGCATATAATAATTACTATACTCAGACAGACTTCTGTTTATATTACTTCAGAGTCAAGCATCAATGTGAAAACTCTTATACAGTCTTTCTACCGCTACATTGGAAAAAGTGCTGTTCATTTTTTCAGATGACTCTTGTTCTCTCAGTTCTCTTCCACTTCCACCAAGTTTAATCCCCATATATTTAACCTCCTTTACTTCTTGAACTGAATATACTGGCAAGACCCTTGCTCTAACCATTGCTTCCCCAACATTAGTAACTCATTCTATAGTCAGCAGATAATTCAGTTAGTCTTTTCTACTCCTAAATCACATCTATAGTTTATAAAAAATTACATCTGAGTAGTCATGATCAACATGCACTATTTGACACACTACAGGAAATTTCCTCTCCAGCTGCCACAATTGCCATGAGATCTGCTATTTCATTTATATGACAGTGAATACACTGGTATATGCATGGTTTGCCAGAAGACCTCTCAGATACAGGCATAGGTAATCAACATCAGTGTTTAATTCCGAGTGGCTATTTAAAACCTGTCCACTGTGCCATCTTAGTTTTTGCAAACTCAAATAAGTCCAGCTCTTTTCTTCTTACAACGCAGTAATCAATGTCAGTGCCTTTCTACAAGCCTTTTCCTCTGCTGCAACTAATTGCTGATCCATGTTTTGTTGCTTGCTGCCTAGAGTTTTCCATTGTGTTTTGCATTTCAGCTACCTGTTGCTTGGTCAACGTCATTACAACCTGTTAAGCATGCAATAACTCAATGTCAGTTTCAAGTACCTGAAATATTTTTAGATCTTCTGCCAACAGTCAAGAGGTATGTCCCACGTCAAATTTCCCTTCCTCTGAACTTTTCATTACTCCATTAACTCCAATCAAATTAACTTTTTATCATCTGTGGAACCACTCCTCTTGTATCTTATTACTCCACATTTCTTCCTCTAGTATCCTGTTTCCTGACAGATTTTCCATGTGTTCTGCCACTGTTTGAATGTCATGGCATTTACACTCTACAATTTCTCTCAGTCACTTTGAATTATCTTATTTAATTTCAAACAAATAATATAAAACAGAAACAAGAAAAAAATGCCATCCTGCAGGACACCCTACTTTTAGAGTGAAGATCCAAGTTTTAATGTTGCGTCTTTGTTGCGTCTTTCGGCTTTTCCCGGTTAGGGGTCGCCACAGTGGTACTCCGGTCCACTAATAATTGGCAGTAGATTTTTACGTGCTGAGTTGCCAGCCCTGATGCACAACCTTCAATGAAGGTAACAAATATATTCTTCAGTGACCACATAACCATAGTGTAAATGTTTAACATAAAGGCATTTCTGATGTAAATACCAGAACAGCTATTCCTTTGTTGGAGCACCTTTTGACCTCACTGGATAAGTTCTGGTTCGATGTTACATGGTAGAACACTATCTAGTAAATTAGTCATATGAGCTGAGTCTGTTTTTCTGTGAAACATTTTGTTTTCTTGTGGCAAAGGAAATGAACGGTTGTTCCACCTTCCTAAATTCATACATTGTGCATATACAGAATCACAACTGAAGTCACTATCCAGAAGATGGAAGAATACTCTTCCTTTTTTCTTTACTTCCAGAGAAGACAAAACTGGGAGTTAAACTGATAGCTATACAATTCAAATGCAATCTTCAAGGGAAAGTGAGGGTTCATTCTGAGGGACATTGTATACTTATTAAAGACAAATAAGGGTGTCAGGTCATAGTAACCTGAAGCTTTTAAATGCAGTGAGTAAAGAAGATTGTTATTATGAAGACTGTAGTCTGTGCTATTAACCTAGGTTCCACGGAAACAACCAGTTCAAACAATGGATTAAACTGCTTGTGTTAGTCATTGTCAAAGGTGGAGACAAGTTCTACATAGGATTTGAAATAAAGAATCCCCTTTAAAATAGTTTCATATAGTGTTGTGCCAAAGTCACAGTTTTCACCGAATCACAAAATGCCAAATGTACAAAAATTTTAACTTTAATGGTAGAATAACCAAGGCCCACATTACTTGACCTTCTGAAATAGGACTGAAATAGGACTTACAAGTTTATAGACTGATAGCATGAGTAACTGCCTAGTTGAAATAGACTTATATGTGACTCTTACAAAAAGTATCCAAAACTTATCTTCTGGTAGGGAGTCTGGTGGATAGATCACCACTTCTGGTAGAAGCAGCTATTCACAGTGTTATGGGTCACTTCCTATGGAGATGGAGTTCACATTCCTTATCCAATGATTATTTCTAGAGATGTTAAGGTCCAGAGAGCTTACAACAAGATCCTGAAGGTCTCTAAGCAACTCTAAGAACAAGTCTAACCATAACTTTGCAAGAAACAATACCTCAGTGTAAAGAGGAACACATATATAAACAATCCTGTACAGCTAGTTGAGATTTATTTCAATGCCCAGTCTTACCTGCCATGCTGGAGAGAGTAAAAGTCAGACAGAACTGCATTTTCTTTTTGAGCAAACAGTTTGACTTGTGCCATGATCCACATCCAGATGACTGTTCAGAATCTTGGTAAACCTCTGATCAAGTGGTAATTTGTAGCTTTGACTTAGGATTTCTGCAAAGACATTGTCCATCCAATGATACAATCTACTACTAGAACAATATGGAGTTTTGCAGGCCTACTCCCCAGTCTGGATTGGTTCCCTGCAAAAGGATTAGGAGTAAATGTTTGCTCATACAACACACCTCTGCCTAATTGTCTGACTTACCAATATGGTTCCAATTCCAAGAGTTACTTCAAAACTTGAAAACCAGATATCCTACTCAAGGTCTAGGACAGCTTTTAAAACTCTGTGTATTCACTTTTCTACTGTAGTTTCAGAACAATAAATAAATAAACAAACAAACAAATCCATTGCAAAGTTGTCATCATCGAAGACACAAATTAGATGTATCATGGTGATAATCAATTTACATACCTGTCTTTATATACCGATATGCTGCAAACTCCCATCATATCTCACTACTCTTTACCTCTTCTGAAAGGACATCAGATATCCTAACTCTTTATACCTCAATTCAATTATTCATAAGCTATCTTCTTTGCCAAATTATGTTATGTAAATACTAATTTCAGCTTTGGGCAAGTGATGAGGAGCTTTTAGTTGCACTCCAAAGCTCCCAGATCAATCTTCATTCCAAACTGGTTTTCACTTCTCATATAATGGAACCATTGTATCAGGGCTATTTAGAAGAAGGAAGAAGAAATAGAACTATACTTGCAGATTCAGAGGTGAAACCAAAAACACCATAGCATGGCAACAGGGCCTGAATCTAGAAATGAATCTGACACAGAACAGTGAGAATATAACAATTGGTACTGCATAGTCTATTGCTGGGCTGGCATAAAACGATAGGCCAGGGGGATCACAAGTCCCAGTAAATACAAATACAGATGCAGGCCTGAAATTATTGAGACAATAGACCCAAGAGGAATTCCTCTCTGAGGGATAAGGTTCAACATTGAGTACCTACCTGTACTACCTCAATGAGAGTTAAACACTACAGTGGATGAAATTATAACAAATTAGAGGCATTTTAGTGAGTGAAACTATTGGATGATTCCAGTCAGGTCTACTAGAAGAGCAGACTGGGGAAGTGCCATCAGCATGTCTTTTAAAAATATGGAAATTTTATAAGGTTTCTTTGTTAGTAGATCTCCATCAACACAGTCAGCAGGTTAGCAAAAACCCCAAAAAGAAGCAAAGATTAAAAGGAAGCACCTCATACTCAAAGTGCTCGTTGGTTATTGAGAACTACAGAAACCACCTGAAGGGGTTCCACAAGTATGTTGTATCAAGGACAGTCAGGTTTATTAATGCCATCCTGATGGGTTGCTTGATTGATTGTTTAATTGCTTGATTGATTTACCAGGTAGATGGACTGCCCTGATGGTCTGTAATCCTTTGGAGCCATTACTGAGGCTCTTGTTGAGCTTACACTAGTATTAAACAACAAATTATATATACATTTGTATAAAATGAGTAAAAAAGTAAGGTTACAAAATGACTTGAGAGAATAGAGGGAACATCAGCAAGCAATATGCCATGCAGTTCCTTCATAAGGAATCATTCATAAAACAGTAGCATGATAAAATTAAAATAATTATATGAAAACCTACATGAGTAATGTGAAGCTGGAAATTGTTTACACCCTCTTGGATACAAAAAAAAATGGAACTAACACACTTATTCAGAGGAATAGCTTCCACTACCTTCTTATCCAGGTGGACCCTGGATTATCATTTTTTTTCTGTGTCTAATTTGTCAACAGATGGAGGTATAGTTGGGAGACAACAGACAGTTTCCTGAATGTGATCATTCATTACAATGTGCCAGACTCACCTGTATTAGGTAATAGTCCTTACATCTGAGTGAAACTTACAGAATAGTTCTCCCACCAAGGTGACATCAAGACAGTAGTCACGACTGCTATAAGGCCAGTTGGGAAGCTGTTGTCTTAGGGGACTTGGCTGGAGGACCCAAGAGAAATTGGAGACTATTGCATTTGCTAATGCTTTAGGTGACTAGGTTGTTTCTTCTTCCAGAAAATTAGGAGCCAGATTAACAGAAGGAGCAAACATGTCTTCCACCATGGATATTACCTTGTCCTTTCTTTGTACTGGGAGTCACTAAGTAAAACTTCATCTTTTTAAGGGGAGATTCAGATATTCTTGACAAACATTGTCATGAAAGGAGGAGAACCATACTATGGCTGTCCTATACAAATCTTTCTAGAAGCAACTGTTCTTTCATGTCAACAAAATGGCGAGAATCTGTTTGTTTCCCCTCTTCACCCTACATGTACTAGAGGTGTTCTTAAATCAGTTGGGAGTCTTTCAGTTCACAAGATGATTAAACATGGGTCTGAAAGTTTCGGTGCATCTAGTGGTAGACCGAGGCAAGACTGCCTTTGACATGTTGAAAGCTGCATATAACATGAAATATAATGAACTGAATCGCTCATAATACTTGAGAGATTGCATCTCAGCCAAAACTAGCCTCTTAATCCAAGGTAAAGTCTGAGTCCCCCCACTGATCCAGTATAAAAAGGAACTGATTTTGCTAATAAGATCAGTAAATATCTTCGGATGTTATGCAAATTAAACAAAAATGGATTCATATTAAATTTACATATAAATGAAAAAGAATATCCAGCATTGTTCTGTATTCTTTTTTTAACCTCTGTTGTCATCTGAAGACATGGGTAAGACTGCTAAACGCTACATATATGGACAAAGAGAAAGTTCTATATTAAGCTTAAAATTTGAGTTTCAGAACTGATGAAGGCTTACCCCAGAAATGAAGGAATAAAGAACATTCTATGTAGTGTTTTTGACAAGAAGCAAATGGGTCCATCAGAAGGATGTTTCATAGGGAGAACATGTTGTTTACCAACACCAATAACCATTTATGTGTTTTATTATTTAAAAGTACCTGCTAATCATTTTCTCTGCTATATGACATATATCATTAAGACAAATGCCAAGGCATGTATCAGGGACCAGGAGAAACAGACCTTCTGAAAGGGGATGAACATGTTGCCCATATGGCCTATCTTCATAATATAGTCCATCTGGATTGAAATAGTCATTCCTTTTATCAGAAGAATAAACTCAATTTTAGCTCTCTGCAATAAATAGAAGGCAAGCAGTTTTTGTTTGCATTTTTCCATTGTGAAACCCATGCAATCTCTCTAGAACATTCTTCTGTGAGGAGGCATCAAAAGAATTTTTAAGTGATTTGTTCAAGCTCACACACTGTTCATGGGAAAGCTGATGTGCCTTAAATGAAGTTATCCAAATTTGCAGTTTAATGCCTTAATTGCTTTGCTATAAATACTAAGAGAAGCCCCAGGATCTCTGAAAATAAGAATTACTTGCATCAACAGGCAGGTTTTCATTTCATCACAGATGTGCCAGTTAAACATAGAATGATCAGATCTAAACATTCAAATGGAATGCTTCTACAATGTATTTAAGAATAAATCAACAATAGACTGCATTCCAGATTAGCTATATTACTGTGATAAAACCAGTTAGCTGTTCTGAATTTTATATATTAAATCTGTGACATTTTCTGAGCCATTCTTTCTTTTGAGTTTTTTGCTATATGCTGCGGTGGTACGGCGGTAGCACTGTTACCTCACAGCAAGAGGTTCTCCCATTCGATTCTCGGCTTGGCTTGGGAGTGCTTTCTGTGTGGCGTCTGCATGTCCTCCCCGCGGTTGGGTAGCGTTCGAAAGACATACGTGCGTAAATGGGCGTGCCTTCGTTGAAGGTTGGGCGTTGAGCTGGCACCTTGGCGTTTCGTAAAAATCTACTGCCAATCATTAGCGGACCGGAGTTCCGCTGTGGCGACCCCTTACCGGGAAAAAGCCAAAAGACAAACAACAACAACCAAAATTAACTTATTTAGACATCCATTGGCACCCAGAGATGAACAGACTAATAGCCTGTCATCAGACTGCTGTTATATTTTAAGATGATGAAATCACAGTTGAGCCATTATCACTACCACACCCCTTGTGGGAATGGTGGTTATCAAAGAGAACCTACCAGAAAGGTTCTTTTATTGTTCAGTTCTGGTTCCAAAACTGGAGGTACAAGTGGGTGGAATACACAAATTGATATATATATATTAAAGAATTCTGGAGTTCCACAGAGCAGACCTGTGTGTTCTGCCACCATGACAGAAAGATTTATAGTCTTGTTACATAAATTTAGGAGATTCCTATATCTTATTCTCCCGGGGAAGTAGATGATTACTTTGTCTTTAAGAAAAGCAGGTCATTCTTCATCACTTCTGATGAGTGATATTATGAGAACAACATAATATTTTGTTTGGGAACATACTGTAAATCCAACAATGAATCTATTTATTTGTTTATCTGCAGCTGAATAAAACTACTAAAATGTCTGGGTAATATAGTTATAATATGCTGGGCAATGTAGCAGTATGTATATCTATATATATATGTATATCTATATATCTATCTATATATATATATATATATATATATATATATATATATATATAGATATATAGATATATATAATATACTATATTACTTTGACAGATCTAGATATTGCTGTCTCTAATGTCGACTACAAAATGTCAACAATACAGACATCAAGATGTTACTATCATGCACTATCAATAACCTCAGCACATACAAAATTACAGAAAGAAAAATAAAAACTTTCACCATTGTAATGCAGTCTCAAAAGGGGGTATATGTGGGAGAACAGCCCCCAAGTGGATGCAGGGCATTTTTTTTGATAACTTTGGTTTAGAGCATTTGTGCTTAATCAGTTGATGTTTGCTAAGTCTGAACATTTAACTCAGTGATACACATCTATCTTTATATATATATATATATATATATATATATATATATATATATATATATATATATATATATATATATGTGTGTGTGTGTGTGTGTGTGTGTGTGTGTGTGTGTATCTATCTATATATATATATATATATATATATATATATATATATATATATATACACACACACACACACACACACACACACACACACACACACACACACACACACACACATATATATATATATATATATATATATATATATATATATATACACACACACACACACACACACACACACACGCATACATATAGGCAGACAGATAGATGTTAAATATTCGGAGGTATAGTGTGTGATACACATAGTATCTTATACCGCTTATATAGCTATAACTGTGTCCATTTCACTGTTAATGCTATTTTTGCTGTTTTATTTTATTGTTTTTTCTTTATTTTTAACTTTTTGCTCTAATAAGAATGAATGCGCTTGCAGTATGTAAAGTTGCATTTTTACACTATTATGAACAAGAAATGCATTCTGTTCCAATTTTTTTTAGTTTCATTTTTCTCAAGTTATACTAGGCATAGACTTGTAGTTGTTTTACATTTTGTGGGAGTGTCAATGTTTATGCTTTGTGCATGCAATGTGTAAACTGATGTTTATTTTTTGACACTGATGTCTTCTACTTGAAGGTATTTTAAATATTTCACAGTATACTATTTATGGGTTTTTATTACATACCTTTCTGGGGTCCAAGCTGATGATATATGTGTGTCTGTATATCTGTCTATCTATGTACGTATGTTTGTTTTGTGTATATGTGTGTGCGTCTGTGTGTGTGTGTGTGTGTGTGTGTGTGTGTGTGTGTGTGTGTGTGTGTGTGTGTGTGTATGTGTATGTGTAAGAATGTGTGCAATGTGCTAACATTCGAATACATTTGAATAATTTTACTTTTTATTTTAAAATAAATCAGACAAAGTAAAAACAATGACGTGTAAGTAATCTTTTTTAATTCTGCTTAATTCCATTGATAAGTTCAATCACAAATTAATTTCACCGGTGCTACTTAGGTTTACCATGTTTTCATTTACTCTCATTTGGAGCTGTGGTAATTTGCATCAAACATTTGAGGTTTCTGACATAAATGCCAAACTTTCAGAATCTCCCCAGTTATTTTGCTTTCCTCTCATTTTCCATTAATATAAAAAGCAAACTTTCTGTTCCTTGGATTTCATTACATTTGCCTCATGGTCAACAAACTGGCTTTATTTTATGTTAATATGTGCTCTATGCACTTTGTGTTCACTTTTGTTTAATTATTTCTTGCAAATGGTGTTTATGAGCAGAATATGTAGTACAATTAACTAGATTTTTGTTTGTTTGTTTGCTTGCTTGTTTGTTTTGTTTTATTTTGCCTCTCACTACACTCTTTGGAAAACAATTGAAGCAGATCATTCATGCACTTGTGGAATATCCTTGTGACTGAAAGTGCAAATATTTTATTGATTACTTATATAAAAATGAGAATGCAGGATTATGCTTGCATTCTTTATTTATTTATTTATTTTTTGATGAATCAGATGAGGTACCATGCTCCCTCTCCCCCAGCACTGATTTTTCCATTCTTTCAAGTTGCCTTGTTATAATGGTTATGGCTCTTCTGCTAATGGTATTTTATGAAGTTGAATAACTTGTGACAGATACATAAACTTTACTTGTTAAATGAGGCAAGTAGTTAGAAAGTTAGAAATCTACAATCATAATATCTACATTCTGTAACAATTTATACAACATAAACAGACCATGTTACAATAATGAAACCATGTGCACTCATAAGGCTGTAACTCCTAAACAAATCATGGCCAGTTTGCTTTTCCTTTCACAAATAATGCTGAATCAGGAGAACAGAATGGAATAAGTCAGCAAACTAAACAGACTGAGCGTGAGGCATTCCTTGCAGATGCTGATTATTATCAGCTGGTCCCCCAGTGCTGGCCTATTGTCACAAGACTAACAGATGGTATGACCACACTGTTCAATCTGCTCCCCCTACCCCAGGACAGAGAAAACTGCTGACTGTTTCCTATTAAAAAAAAAGTAGTCTGCATTTCACTTTCCTCTGCTTATCAAGACTGTCTAAGCAAATGCTGGTTTAATTCCAATCGCATAACTTCTTTAAAAGCTGTCTGCTGGTATTAAAGTTATACGTTTTTTGCAGGATGTACTTATTTACTCAAAAATAGTTTTGGTGTTTTTTAAATAATAAATTCTGGACAATGATGCAACTACTACTCAGACTTTGTGGATATTATCTTATCAGTTTTATTGTATTTTAGATGCCCCCAGACAGCTTTAGCTTCTTGACTTTTGGAAATATGACTTAATATATTTGCACCTGCAAACTCTTAAGGTTAACAGAGCTAAATATGTGAAGCAAGAAATAGCTTATTATTATAGATTCTGAAAAAAAGGAACAATGATATCAGTAAGCAGAAAATGTCCTGTCTGTCCATCAGATTACCAAAACTAAAATACATGGCGGAGACTGTCCAGTGGAAAGAGGATTAATTACACTTTTGGATGATTCAAAGTGCATTTGTTGACTGAGAAGTCCAGTTGATCCACAAATATAATCATGGATACATCACCATTAAAAGTTAAATTGCAATAGCTACTGGCAGTTTCTTACAACTTCAAGCTTTGCTTATCAACTTACACAATGCATAACACAGCAACAAAGTATATATGTAACATCTGCAAAAATCAAGTTCAACCAGATGTGTGGAACATAGCAACCAGCTGCTTTTAGAATAGTTATTCATTCATTCATTCATTCATTCATTCATTCATTCATTCATTCATTCATTTCTATTTTCCCCCTTTATCCAGTTCAGCCAGAGACTATCCCAATACTCAAAGTGTACAAGACAGAAACAAATCCTGGATATGATGACAGTTTATCACAGAATGCAGATGCACATACTTGTACATTAGGGCCCACACACACACACACACACACACACACACACACACACACACACACACACACACACACACACACACACACACACACACAGACACACACACACACACACACACACACACACACACACACACACACACACACACACACACACACACACACACACACACACACACACACACACACACACACACACACACACACACACACACACACACACACACACACACATACATACACACACACACAGACACACACACACCTATGGGCAATTTGAAAGACTGCCAGTCCATTTATAGTATGTGTATACCAGGAAACTGAAGTATCCACAAAAGTCCATGTGGACACAGGGAGAACATACTGATTCCACACAGAAAACACAGCAGTAAAGAACTAAACTGGAGGAACAAGCACATTTGGGCAACAAGGCTAATCATTCAGATACTGTTCTACCCACAAAAAGAATATCACCATCATCATTACCACTTTAAACTGCATCTAATCCATTCAGCTACAAAGCTACACTGAAGTCTTACAGATATCTTCCCTCCATATTACTATACTCTTCTACTCTGTGGAGACAAGGTAATAAGGTGTGAATGGAGAGTATAACTTGGCAGCAGAAGTACAGAACAACAAAAAGAAATTCTCCAAATGGATCGGAGGAAATAAAAACTGTTCAGATTATATGAATAGTCATATAGACACCTCCCTTATTGTAGAATAGTTTTCAAACATTTTTTTCATATTTAAAGTAAACAAGATGATTCCAGCTAAACTCTGATACAATGTATGTCTGAAGTACTCACAGATATTACCGAGACAATGACATCAAGAAATATTATAGAAACTGAACACAATCAGTTTGTAAGAGTAGGCAAGATTACAATCAGAGATTCACATAAATTGTTCCTACCATCAAAGGACCTATTAACAGGATACTTAATCTGTTTCCAAACAAGTGTAGTATCATATGAGTAGAAATTGACAGGAGTGCTGCTTGCAAACTTCTATGGAGATAACAAAACTTAACTTCAAAAGCTACAGACCAGTTAGTGTTCTTAGTTGCACTTCCAAGGTGATGTAGATATGCTTACTTGAATTATAACCTGGGGATACAAGTGACTGGAACTATATGAGCAAATATAGGTTCATAGGTTGGGTAACTGCACTATGGCCTGCTAGGTCAAAGACAATATAATCTCCAGATTCAACAAATAAACTAAATGTTCCATCAATGTGTATAGGGAATTTTTGAAAGCTACAAGTGTCTCACAGGACCTTATTGACAATGGTGCCTTGTCCCATAAACAGATCAGGGATTGTGTTATAACATTTCTTTAAAGTTGTTCTGCAGTTATTCATTCTAAATGCATGCCTGCTATCTTTAGAGAAATACTTAGTTGGCAAAATATCAACATCCACTAATACTCTAAATCTTCCATCATGCTAACCTTTGTAAGCTAAATGCAATTTACCCTGAAGCTGCTTATAATAAATTGAATAGGGACCAAGAATCTCAAGTCTAACATTACAGAGAAAATTCTTAGAGGGTGGAATTCTCTTAGTCTATTTCCTTTTCATACTTTTAAAGGTTAGCATGTCACATTTGCTAAAAATACAAAATAATGAATTATACCCAATCATTTATCTGACATATGCAACAAATAACTTTATCATCAAGGTATGGTCACATGAAATAATTTATTGAATGTAAGTCCCAGAAGTTACATGGCATTAGATTTTGTAATCCATGTCTATTAGTTAAACCTTATTTGTTTTACTAACTTGTACCCCTCATATCTTTGTATGCCAACTGACACCAGAGTGAGGATTTTCAAAAAAAAAAATACCACATCAGGATTAATTTGTTGTCCATGCCTTCACAACCAAGTATTTATTCATTAAACTTGTCATTATCCTTCTGACTAGCTATTAAGGCTCCAATTTTAAAGTAATCTGCATGCTAAGCAAGCCAATAAGAGCTAGATGCTGGAAAGAATGAAAAAACTATATCAAATAACACCTTGTGGGACTCTTACATGTACTCTTTCCAGTTAGAATGCTAATTATTAATTTTAACTCTCTAGTATCTATTATATAGCCAGTTTACAACCTATGGGATTACATAAGGGTTTCTTTGCAGCTATTTCAAGAAAGTCAAAATAACATGATATGGGATACAATCAAAAGCTTTTGACAGATGGAGATATATAACCATAACACCAATACCAGAGGCCATCATTTTGATAACAGGTTCAAAAAAGTCCACTAAGTTTGTAAAAGTAGCCTAGATTTTTAACAAATCCATGCTGAAACATGTCATTTAAGGATCCTGTTCGACTATCTTTTTCTATAACTGTAGAGAGACACTTTTTGCAACGTTTACCAATTAAATATGTCAAACTGGTGGGCCTGTAGTTATTAATTTTGTCAGTGACACCTTTCCTTGGGGACAAGCACTACTTTGGCCAGTTTCTAACTTTCAGACACCTCACCAGCATATCATAATTAATTAAACAATTGAGTAATACTTACAGTTACTTGCTTCAAGATCTCATTCTCTTTCCAAAAACAGCCTAGAATATTATCCAGTCCTGAACTGCTGTGATTTTTTCTTTTTATCTTGGATAATTAATGGTTTCTTTACCAGATTAGTAATGAATTCTAGTACAGAAATGAAAATATCTACTGGGATGCTAAATTCCATTTTGTGATTTTCAACATGTTTATTGACAATAATAAAATATGAATTAAATATATTAGCTAATTCAATACTCTCATGTATTGTATCTTCTTCATGATTCATAGGTCCAGAATAGTTAATGTTCATTTACTCCTATTAACATTTGAAAAATATACCATCTCCTGATTCACTAACTTTAAATTCAATGCTTGCCTTAGCTTCTTTCAATGATTTCTTTATTATTTTATTACAAACAGTATTATAGTCCTTCTTTGTAGTTGCAGCATTCTATTTCCTTAAAGTTTTAAACATAAAGGGGGGGGTTATCACTTTTAAAAACAACCACCTTCTTGCAACTATTAACATGTTGCAAACATATATTCTTGAAAGTTTCACACACTTGTAGTACTTTGTTGTTATTGACTTTGCAACTCCCTAGTGAAGTTACCTTTTGTATAACTTCCTCACTAAATAACTTTGATTTATTATAATTAATTTTAATATGTTTAGCTCTAGCTTTCTGAAACAATACTGAAAAGTGAAAGGTCATATGATCCAAATCTCCCAAAGGATTCATTTGAACAATACTCACTGTTTTCTTTGGAATACTAGCTGTTAATAAATGTAACATATTGATGTAATGTGGTCCGGTCCTATCTCTCCTACATTCTTAACTGATGAGTTCGGAGCCGAGAATTGGCTCCGACTCGGTCGGTGTTTACTAGTTCGAAGTCTCTGATTGGCTGGGCTAGCCCTAGTATCCCAAGATGCACCACACCCAAACCTCCAGTTCTCGTTTGCCATTCATAGTGTACAGATATGGTCTCGAGCTTTGCTGTGGCTAAGTACCTTATTTAAACTGTTTTTTAGCTTATTCTTCTTAACTTTCTGTCAAAAGCTGTTCTTACAGCTATGTTGAGTGTATCCTGTGTTTTGCGACTTAGTTGAGTTAATTTTTAGTTTTTGGGGATTCCTTGTGTTTGGCGGACTAGGCCTGTTTAATTTAGAGGGCCTTAGCCTCTCCTGTGTCTGTTATGTCTGCAGGGGCATTTGAGTTACAGCCCTTTCTTTCAACTAGTTTAGTTTAAGTTTTTTTTCCTTTTTTGTGGCATCCTTGTGTTTGACAGGCTAGGTCCGTTTAAGTTAGAGGGCCTTAGCCCTCTTCTGTGTCTGTTAAGTCTGTTGGGACTTTTAAGTTAGAGTCCCTTCCTCCTGCCTTCCTTATCTTGTGTGTGGTTTATTGTGAATTACCATGTCAGGCAAAGATCAGAAGGAGCATAAGCCTTCTGGTTTCAAAAAGTGCGCCAAATGTTCTTATAAGATGTCTTTAACAGATGGCCATGCCATCTGTGTGTATTGTTTGGGCGCTATTCATTTGCAAGAATCTTGTAGTGTTTGTCACTCTTTTAGTTCTAGAGTCTTGCAAGAGAGGAAAAATAAATTGATTCTCAGGGGCCTTGTCAAACCTGCCTTTGAAGAAGCTCTGGAGTCTTCTTCCCCTAGTGGGAAATCTAAATCTAAACCAAAAAAGAGATCTCTGGCTCCGTCTAGTTCCTCGGAGCCTTCAGAGAAGATATTGAAGACAGCTCCACCTTCCTTGGCTCCATTGGCCTCGGAGCCTAGGGAAGGAATTCCTGTCTCTGAATTGGCCTCCTCAGCTCCATTGTTACCGGTGCAGCAGGAGGTTTCAGTGATACTGGAGCCAGCTTTGGCTCCGATTATCTTGGAGCCCATTTGGAGCCCTTCTGCTAGTCTAAACCTGGATCCTCTGGATAAGATATCTCGACCACCTTCTGTGTCCTACAAGTCCTCCAGGTTGTCAGATTCGGATGTGGATAGGGTGGTGCAGAGGCTTCTTCAGGCGACGGTGTTAGCCAGGTTATTTTCCGCTCCAGCCCAGTCGGCTCCAGAGCCTTCCCTCTTGTCGGTTCTGATTATTCCTCCTCCGAGCACCTAAGTGTCATCGGAGCCGAGGTGTTCTGTGTCAAGTGAGGTCCTGGGGTCGGCGCCATTAGGCCTCTTGGCTCCGACCTCAGCTCCAACCTTTTCGATTCCATCTTCTGGTTTCGGCACTCAGATTTCCTCGGTCGGACCTGAGGGGGATACATCGGGGCTTCATCCCTCGGCTCCAAGTCTCCCTCTTGGTGCCTCGGCTAAGGGAACCCCGACTCCGATTGTGGTTTCGGAGATGGATCGGTCCTCGGATTCCGGTGGACCTGCATTTGAGGCCATGAGGAGTGCACTGGCCAGGTCTTCAGTGACTTCACTCGAATCAGCCACTGCTTCCTTTGACACTGGGGCTGGAGCCTCTGATGCCAGTGGGGCTCGAAGGCCTGAGAATATTTCCATGCGTGGCCCCCGGCTGTCTGAGGGCCCTTCAGATTCATCACCTGAAGAGCCTCCCAGAAAGAAGTTGTGCAAGAGGAAGCACGTTGACTACCTTAATGAGTCCATCACTTCTGATACCAACCTTGATGATGCAGAGGGGTCCCCCAAGTCGTCCTCCGATGATGTCTCATTCTCCGATATTCTGGAGATTTTAAGGCAGAGAGGCGACTGGCCTTCCAAATCCCCATCTGAGGATGAGTCGGTCCTCCTCAAAGCCTTCGGAGCCCGACCTTCCACGTCCTGGGTGTCTCCACCCTTTGATGAATTGTCAGACCTTATTTGTCGAAGGGTTTGGGAACACCCTGACTCCGTGGAACCGGTGCCCAGCCGCCCAAACAAGTTTCTGTCTGCACCCCTGGAGAAAGAGTTCCTAGCTAAAGGAGTTCCTGTAGATGCCATGGTGGTGGCGTCTGCCACTCAGCAAGAAGTTGCAGAAGCTTCTGCTTCCATTTATCCTCCTAACAAGGAGTCCAGAAGTATGGATTGGTATGGGAAGCGTACCCTGTCTTCAGCAACCTTTACTTTGCGGTCATTGAACTATCTTTGCCACTTTACTAGGCTCCAAAGAGATCTCCTTAAGGAATTGGGAGATACCCTGTTGGGTAACTTGCCTAAGGCGGTGAATCAGACTGTTAATGCCCAGTTGTCTACCCTTTCCTCTATTGTCAATTCGCCCATGAGGCTCATATCCTATGCAGCCGAAGGGGTGGGTAGGGCAGCTAGCTCAGGTGTAGCCCTCAGGAGGTGAGCCTGGATGCACCTGTGTCACTTCGCGGAAGCCTTCAAGTCTTCCTTCATGGACGCCCCCTTCGATGGGTCCTCCCTCTTTGGACCCAAAGTGAAAGACACTCTCACCAGATGTGAGCAGGAGGGTAAGACTTTGTCTGCCATGGGGGCCCATTTCTTACCTCCCTTTAGGCCTTATCCCAAGGCACGGAGGGGAGGCAAGATGTGGTTCAGGAAGTCTCAGAAGTCTTTCCCTGTTGATCATGGTGACCCCCTTTCCAGGGGCAGAGGAGGTGGGAATTACTCTGGAAGGTGCCACCCTAGAGGCAGAGGAGGCCCCCGCAACTCAGGAGAATGTGAATTGTTTTGTGGATCCTCCTACCAACGTCCCTGAGGGACTGCCCGACTATGCTACTTCGGAGCCAGTCGGGGGCTGTTTTTCGAGGCACCCTCAAGCCTGGAAAAGTATCACTCAGGATCAATAGGTGCTCCAAATAATTACCGGAGGTTACACCATTCCCTTTCTTACACCCATGCTAGTACCGCTAGCGAGGCTACATATGCGGATCCTCCAGTGGCTGGTCACGGTCCAGTGGTCCTTTCAGGAGTTTCCTCTGTCTTATCCCATTCTCATCACGGAACAATGCCGACAAGATCTACTTTGGTGGCTTCAGTCATCCAATCTAGACATAGGGAGACCCCTGACCCCCCGTCTCATACCACCACGGTGACCACAGACGCGTCCCAGATAGGTTGGGGTGGCCATTATCTGGGCAGAACAGTCCAAGACACATGGCAAGATCACAAGGTACATTTGCACATCAATGTCCTGGAAATTAGAGCAGTGCTTCTAGTGTTGCAAGCACTTCATAGCTCTCTTCCCAAGGGGACGATTGCTATTTTCTCTGACAGCATGTCAGTCGTGTGGTACCTAAACAAGCAGGGTGGAACCAGGTCCTATTCCCTTTGAAGAGAGGCCATGAGAGTGTGGAACTGGGTGGTGTCTTCCCAACGCTTTCTAGTGGCAACGCACATTCTGGGAAAGTCCAACGTGATAGCAGACAGGCTAAGCAGATCTATTCTGATGCCTCACGAGTGGTCCTTGAACAACCGAGTTACAACTTAGATCTTCTCCAGGTGGGGTTAACCTTGTTGCGATCTGTTTGCCAGCCCCCTCAATGCCAAGTGCTGCAGGTATTTCACTCTAATCCCCCCTGGGGGAGTCACCCAGGGATGCTCTGGTCCACAATTGGCCTCCAGGTCTGCTCTATGCCTTCCCTCCATTCCCTCTACTATCAAGAGTGATTCAGAAGGCAACTTCCTTGGGAAGCAAGATGATTCTTATTGCACCACACTGGCCTCATCAAGTTTGATTCCCCTTTCTTCAGAAGTATACAGTGGATGGCCCTTGGACACTGGAGCCAGTACCAGACCTATTGACTCATCAGTCGGGTCAGTTCCATCCATCCCTACGAACCCTCAGGTTGACAGCTTGGCTGCTCTACTTCCATCCTTAGTTAGACTACATTCCTTTTCACCTGAGGTGTTGCATATTCTGTCATCCTCCCACAAGTTGTTTACCAGAAAGCTATACTCTAGCAAATGGAAAAGATTTGCTATCTGGGCTGAAGCACACAATCTAGATCCCTTCACAGCCCCCTTGTCGGCTGTGTTAGATTTTTTGGCTATGCTCTTCAAACAGGGTTCCACTACCTCCACTATTAAGGTACAGCTGGTGGCCATTTCTAACTTTCATGTCTCAGATGAGCCTTCCCTTATGGGCCATAAACTTTGTAAAGCCTTCCTGAAAGGAGCCTGGTTACTCCGTCCTCCATTGTCACAACCAGTTTTACCATGGGATTTAAGCTTGGTGCTTCAAACCTTAACTTCTACCCCCTTTGAACCGGCTGACACTTGTGAATTAAAATATTTGTCTTGGAAGATAGCCTTTCTGGTCACCATTACTTCAGCCAAGAGGGTATCGGAGCTTCAGGCCCTTTCCATAAAGCCTCCTTATTTGGTCTTCCATAAGGATAGCGTTTCCTTGAGACTCAACCCCTCCTTCCTTCCTAAGGTATCTTCTACCTTTTGTCTTCACCAATCCATTGAGTTACCAGTTTTCTTTCCAAACTTTTCAAATGAAGTGGAATTCAAATTCCACCAGTTGGATGTTCATAGACAACTAAAGTTTTATTTGCACAGGACACAACCCCACAGGAAATCGGATCAATTGTTTGTGTCCTTTTCAGAGAACAAGAATGGTAGCCCAGTGACTAAAGGTACTATTGCTAAATGGATTAAGGACTGTATCTCCTTTATTTACGCATCAGCAGGCAGAGTTTTACCTTTCCCAGTTAAGGCTCATTCTACCAGGGCTATGGCTGCATCAGTAGCTTATCATGCTAGGCTCTCCTTGGATGACATCTGTGCTGCGGCCACCTGGTCCTCTCCGCACACCTTTGTTTCTCATTACAAACTTGATGTGGTGTCTAGAGACCAGGCTTCCTTTGGTTCCACGGTGCTCAGGAGTATTGTCAGTGAGCCTCCCAGAATGTAGGTGCTAGGGACGCTGTCCCATCAGTTAAGAATGTAGGCGAGATAGGACCACATTACATCAATTAGTTATGTACTCACCATAACATCAGATGTATGTGGTCCATCTCGCCTACATTCTTACATACCCGCCCACCATCCCCCGACCTGTTGGACTTGGAGGAGGTTATGTTCTTAGGCCCTTCTCAGGATGTTATTTTTTCTCTCCTCCTGCTTGTGTTATTTCTATGAGGTTGTGTATGTCACTCTGTTATATTGTTGGAAAACAAGATCTGGGGGTTTGGGCGTGGTGCATCTTGGGATACTAGGGCTAACCCAGCCAATCAGAGACTTCGAGCTAGTAAATAGCGGCCGAGTCGGAGCCGATTCTCTGCACCGAACCCATCAGTTAAGAATGTAGGCGAGATGGACCACATACATCTGACGTTATGGTGAGTACATAACTAACTGTTCTGCTTAAATGGAAAATTTAGCAACTGCACAAAATTCTTTAGTAAAAATCAATTAAGAAATTCTCCTTCTGCTGCTTTGAATGCCCTTGTTATAATTTATATATGGAAAATTAAAATCTCCTGATATAATTAGATTATCTTTATCCAAAGCCCTTCTCTAAGCTCTCACTGTACTTCATTTGATCTATTATTGGGAGAACTGGGATTTAATAATATGCTAGCAACCTTATAATGGTCTGGGCTGTAATTTGATATAGTTCCAAAAGTTTATTTCCATATGAGGATTTACTGATAAGAGTGCATAGGGAAGTTTGTTTACAACAAAGATTATTACTCCACCTGCCACATGATCTGATCTCAAACACTCAGATTTTTGTAGCCTGGCAAGAAAATGCATTCATACTCCTATGATTCTGTTATTACAGCCACAGAGAATTTAAACTCTTCATTAATCCCTGTTATTTAAACTACATGTATTTGTGTAGTACATCATATCACTTGGTTTATGAGCTAGACTCTGCTCCTGTTGTTAATTGCAGAGTAAATGTCTTACTATTGCATGATGCTTCTTACTCAATAGTTTAAACCCCTGGTTACTTGGATGGGACCTATCCTTCTCAAAAATTTTCACCTTTCTAAAAATTCTTCCCAAATCCACATTAAATCAAAATCGTGTAGGTCACAAGAGTTTCCCAACCAATAGTTAAATAACATTACTTTTGAATATTAGTAATTTGAAAATTACAAGGATGGAGTATCTCCCTGATGCACACTTTTACATTATGCTTTATGCATAAATTGTATACATCTTCAGTTTTGTTGTACATATGATATAAAGGTGTGACCAGTAAATCATTTACAACAGCATGAGCTATTATTAAGTCAAAAGAGCTGCTGTCTGCAAATTTTAAAAAATATCCATTAACTTCCAGCTACAAATACATGACAATGTACTCTCTCCCTATGAATACTAGATACTAGTCTAACAAACTCTCTTGACATTTGAGCAACCTTTAGAGCAACTGACCATTTTGTTGTGGCTCAGAAATGAGTTCCCAATTGCTATCTAGGCTAATTGTGGAAATCTGAAAATTACCCCCAACAGACCTTCTTTTCTACTTCTTATTTCTACGTGGAAATATGTCAACACAATTTCACAAAAGAAAATGTATGTGTCATATGTTCAATGTTCTAGGAAACATCTCTTGAGCTGTTGTTATGAGAATGTACTACTTACCATTTACTTCAGAAGAGCTTTTGATAACTTACATTTTCATAACTAAATCAGAAGTCAAGAAATACAAATATTCCTTGTGCTTTATTAAACTAATGGTCAGCCCGGATGAGCTGTAAAAAATGAAGTATATGACTGGAGGCTATAAAAGCGAGATCAGGCAAATGTATCAAGATCTGTAGTTAGAATCAGTATTCAACTTCTATCATTTTAATATAAATGACAGAACAATCTTTACAGAGCATATATCACAGTTTCGGCAAAATATGCAATGGACATAATGTTGGAAACACTGAAAGACAAGGCCAAAGACAAAGGACACATGTATTCCTACAATGCACACATTGTAAAACTAGTATGACAAAAAGGTGGAAACACTGAAAGCCAAGGACAAAGACAAAGGGCATATGCATTCCTACAATGCACACATTGTAAGTCCAGCATGATACTAGATTACATTTATGCAGGCAGAACTGCTGCTGGCTTATCTAGTGCTCAGTGCTGTTCCTTGGTGCAAGGCCTACTAAAAAGATATGTTTCTTTCTCTTTCTTCTTTTCAGTACTGTAGCAACTTGCAGCTCACATGAAACAAAAGCAGGATCAGCATTTATTACAATGCCACTGATCATTCAGCATCTCCAAATTGTTCCCCCAACACCTTGGGCCTTTAGTGGCTGACGCTGTCATCCTACCCTAGCTGCACCTGTATACACTGGGAATAGCAAGAAAGCCTTAATGTTAATGAGGCTTGGTAGAGTTAAGTATCTGAAGTCATACAGTGGGAGGTGTAGTAGGTTTTAAGCTCTCTGCGACTAATTAATGTAAGGATTTGGACAGTTTGGCAATGTATTAAGCTTCAGTGTAGACATATGAGAGACTACAGTAAGGGTAATAACATTCTTGGCTGTATGCTAACACAGAAAAACTGCACTGTTGACTAAACTACTGTCCATAGAAGAAACCCGAACATACAGTAGTTATACTGGCACCCTTTAAGGTACACAGGTACAAAAACAGAAAGCATGGAAATAAAAGTGAAAAGAAAAATAGAGATATGTGTCTGAGGATGATGCATTTATGACGTCTGTCACCATACTGATCACTAATGAGGATTCAGCTGATCTGTCTGGATAGGTTGGCATCCCTTTCCTCCCTCACTGCTTTATTTTCATTTGCTCCCCAAAGCCAGCAGACTCTTAGTTGAGTGATTGGCTGTCATCTCTCTCCATTACATGCAGGTGTAGAAAACTAAGAGATATAAGCGTGCACTGTGAAACATTAAAAGCTTTGGATGCATATCACTTGAGCTACAGGTAAAAGAAGGTAGACCCTATCTGAACATTCATTTATATATATGAGTATGTTTTTTGTTGTGTTAGCTTGAATTCTTTTAACTTATTAATCCCCCATGAGCTGGCTTTATATCAGCAGACCCTCAGCTAAGCTATTCTTCCTTTTCTATTTCTTCCCCTTTTCCTTTCTGGTCTGGTACTCCCCATGAGCCTCTTAACAGTTATGGGGTTCTGTTCCAAAGATGACGGCATCCCTTAATGAAACTTGGAAACGGCAGGGTAGTAGAATCATCGCTTTTGTGCTTGGGAACCATTTGATAACTATGTATTTCTTTGTATCCCTCCTGGAACTGGAGTATGGAAAGGATGAACCCCACTCAGGTATGCATGCTGCAATGTGTACCTTACAGGGAAGCATATGTTTCATCCAAATCTGAACGTGGCTGCCCAGACAGGGAGAGCAAACCCTCTGGCATTCACCAAAGTTGCCATGCCCCTACTTCTAGGGGAAACCTTTAATCCCACCTGGAATAAAAGGTCAGGATGTTGAACATTAAAGCATTCTCAGCTGATTCAACCAGTAAGCAGTCCATTAACTGAGCCTAGGTTACTGCTGGCACAGATGGGAGAGGCCCTTCACCTGTAGAGTCAGCTTAATGGGAAGTTAGTTAATAGATTAGTTTACCTGGTGATCTTATAACATTCCAGAAATCCTGTGTATCCACTCTAATATGTAACAAGTTGTGTAATGAGAAAGCTCTCTCAGAATCTGCATTGCATTTTCTCTATAAAGAAGGTAGTTGCAGTGATGAAAAACATTGAAAGCAGCCATTGATTAATTTACGGGAATAGAAGGTATATGACATAATGAATATGTCTTAATGGCTATGTTAACACATACTTCCTTTGCAGGTTTATTATGTGCATGTACACACAGCAACAAAAAGGCATGACACTATTGTTGCATTATCATTCTTGATCTCTCCCAGAATAAATAAAGACATAATTTTTCACAATACATTGCCAAATTGTTTATGATGTTCCTAACCTCACTAGCAAAGGATAACATCATTATGCTATGAGGAAAGGACTAGGACAGAAAAAACATTCAACATTTGTGTTAAAGAAAACCACATTTTCTCTCCTCTATCCTCGCTGTGATACATAGACATTAATATTTATACTAATGAATGCATCAGAATAAATATCACATTTCAGTGGAAAACAAGAGGGCTAAAATGCAACAGTAGCTACATGTGGTTTTATTTTGTGCATCAGGACTTAGGTCTTTCACTTCTTAGGCAAATCCTGCCCACGGCCTAAAATATATTGTTTCATGCTGATCTTCACCCTTCGCCTACCCAAACTAGCTAGTTGTACACAAATGTGCCAATTACATTTTATACTTTTAATGTTTTTGTTGTGTTGACAAAAAGATGTACAATCAACACACTGTTTTGCTAAAGGGGCTGTTGAGTAAGTGTTTGTCTTCCCTGTTCTACACTTAATATTTCACTAGGATTCATCCTTAACAATAATGTGCACTCCATTCACTGTGTTTAACTAATTAGCCAGTTATGAGCATTATTCCATAGACTTGAATCAGATCTTCCTGATAATAACAGCAGAAATAGCATTTTCATTTGAGTGCATCGAAGAATACAGCATGTTGTTGTGACTAACACAGACTGAGAAATGTAATGTCTCATAAAAAATAACCACTGCATCTATGTTAATGGACTATATAAAACTATTTCATTCTGTCTGATAGCTTCTCTGCATGTAAGAATATATATATATATATATATATATATATATATATATATATATATATATATAAATATATATATGGGTTAACTTCTAAATCTCGAAAGCTCAAAATCCAGAATCTCACAATACTGAACTCAAAGTCTCGAAAGCTCAAAATACTGAAAACTCAGAATATTGAAATACAGAGCACCAACACTGACTATATTGCAGCAGAAATACATACAGAAACAAAGAAAAGACAAACCATATTAGTCTACTCCAACTATAAGCAGGGGGGCAGGCAACCCTGCACTCCACATGTCGGGGGCTGTGCCCCTCACACCCCCCTGCTACTTAAATATATCAACTCTGAGATTGCACTTCACTACACTAAGATGAGTTATGTTGCAGTATAGCAAGTTAGAAGGGAACATGACTAAGGTTACAACAGGCCGTCATGAAGCATGTAATGGTATGAGATTTTCTTCTGTGAAGTGCAATCTTGGAGTTGATATATTTAAGTAGCAGGGGGGCTTGCCCCTCTGCTTATAGTTGTTAGATAAGTAATATATTCCTGTATGTATTTCTGCTGCAATATAGTCAGTGTTGGTGTCCTGTATGTTTTTTGATATTATTTGATTCAGTATTATGAGTTTTCTGTATTTTGAGTTTCTGAGATTTTGAGTTCTGTATTTTGAGATTCGGAATTTTGAGCTTTCAAGATTTAGAAGTCAACCCATATATATATATATATATATATATATATATATATATATATATATATATATATATATATATATATATATTGCTATATGTATGTGTGTGTGTCTGTGTGAATGTATATGTGTGTGTGTGTGTGTGTGTGTATATATATATATATATATATATATATATATATATATATATATATATATGTGTGTGTGTGTGTGTGTGTGTGTGTCTATATGTATGTATGTATGTATACACACACACACACACACACACACACACACACACATATATATATATATATATATATATATATATATATATATATGTATACACACACACATTTATACTGAGAGAGAGAGAATGAGAGGGAGAGTTGAGTTGCATTTTGATATTCAGTTAAGTGCAATCTAAAAAGAAAAAAATCTCCTATTTCTCCTCCACTGACTGTACATGTCACCCCATTCAAGCCCAGACCATTTTACTTTTACACTTAGATGTGCCCAATATCTCAATATCAACAATCCTGTTAGAGATTCAAGGCATTCCTGCTCCCTCAATGTCTTTGATTCAAACTGCAAGTATATTTTAAGCTCACAGTCTTACTACCAGAGTGAGGCAGATTTTCAGAAAATGTCCAGATTTTTGGTCTGTTTCACATGAAATTTGTGGTTCTCTAGCAAATCACATGTTATTCTTACAACTTTCTAAGTTTATAAAAGCAATATTTAAAATTTGCCACTATCTTTGAGTGTTTGCCCACCCACTATTTTAGGCTTTGTCCTGATTTCTTCTTCTGAGAGGTTGAGAGGTTTGGCCATCCTCACTCAAATATGGACGTCTTGAAAATCACACTGCTTTGGTGGGAGACAGTATAGCTGTTCAGTAACCATATCATTGGCACAGAAACCTCACATCCCCTGTTATGGCTTATATGAAATTAAAAATTGTTTTAGTTTTTTTGGATTTTTCTTACGTAGTGAGGGCTTGTGTGTGTGTGTGTGTGTGTGTGTGTGTGTGTGTGTGTGTGTGTGTGTGTGTGTGTGTGTTTATATGTATCTGTATCTGTGTGTATTGATTGGTGCGCGTGTTCAGAGAACACTCTGGTTTGCCAGCATTTGGTGTTGAGGTGGAACTTATGTACAGGCACCCAGATTTCTCTCAACAGTAGGACTCTGTTAAGCCTCATCCTAAACCTGCAGTTCTTTAATAGCAGCCTACCACTTTCTCATAAAATTACAATTGTTTTTTCCCCATTTACTACCTAAGGGATTTTGAGCAAATGACCATAATATCATAATGTTTTTAACATTCTGATATGCATGCATCCCTACCAAATGAAATATGTCACTCTCATTCTGCACTCATGTTAGAAAATGACATTTCGCATAGTGACTATTAAATCACATTTAAAGATGGAATTACACAATGATATGATCCTTGACCCATCATGACATCTACTGTTGAGTATTCTGAAAGTTTTTGTCCAAAATATTACCCAGTGCCAAATTCCCACTCTATATGTAACATTTCCATGTGACTTTACTAAATGTCAGTATTTTTACACCAGACATATACAATGCTCTCCATCTCTGTGATACATAGGCCTTCCAAAGGCTTTGTCACCATCATAACTATGATTCTGGACACCAGAGTTCAAGTATCAAGGCTGGACACAGAAGGAACCACCTTATGGGCCACAAACAGCTTAAGAGGTGGCTCCTCTCTCCTGTGTGGAAACTGTTGAATTCCTGCCTTGCTACAGCCTTTTGTGGAGGCCAGGAATTCTAACTCAGGCAGACAAATAGTATAAGGAGAACACAGGCAGATAATCTACAGTGGATCACTTGTGCATACAAATATGTGCACACACACTATATCAATACAAGCATATGCAGGGAGATGATGTCATACTGCAATGCCCCTGTCTTCTTTCCAAATGAAGAGGAAACATCTGTTAAGGGCAAATGGTGGACAATGTTGAGAAGGCACCAAAAACAGAGACACCTCATCTGTCACTGCCCTATCTTTGCACATTTCTTTCCCAAAATGTGATTGTAGAGAAGAAATGGCAGTTAGCTGGCATTTAGCATAGAGGACTAAAGTTCTGAGCTGTTAATGAGCAGCTTCCTATGCCCAAGGTACAGGGTTTGATTCTTTCCACCTTCATTTGCCTACTGCGTGACTTTGAGCAAATTACATAACTACGCAGTGCTCCCAGGTCAACCCTGTAAATGACTACAATATCAGCTTTTAAGATGGAATTGGACAATGGCACATCAGACTTCATTACATAGGCCTTCTGAAGGCCTGCCAGATATTACCATTAAAGTTCTGATTCTCCATTTAATGTGAATGAACTTTTTCTCATAACTTTACTAAATTTCAGCATTGGGTTCCTATCAGTTCATTGAAACTTCAGCAGTTCGAACACCATATATTCGAACTGTGAAGTTTGAAAACTGATTATCGCGAAGTAGCAGAACACCGAATTCTTTCCCAGGGAAAGAATTTGGTGGGCCGTTTCTGTGGCTTCGCAATTTTCAGCACTGAGGTAGAAAGATACGGGTCGGGTTCAGGTAAGTGTGCAATTATGCAGACATTAGGGTTATGGTGTGAGTTAGGTGAGTTAGGGTTAGGGTGTGGGTGAATTGGGTGTGCGATAGTGACAAATTTTAGGGTTAGGGCAGGATAGGTGAGTTAGGGTTAGGGCGCGGGTGAGGTGGGTGTACGATAGTGATGGACCTTAGGGTTAGGGTTTGGGTTAAGGTAAGTGGACAGATAGTAGTCTATGCAAAGTTTAGTGTAGGGCTAGATGTAGGATTTTAAGTGTATGTGTGTGGATTGCTGTTTTTTTTGGTGTGCTTGTGTTGTGTGTGTGTTTCTTGGAACAGCGATTTTTTTTCCCTGGGAAAAAAAATCACTGTTCTAAGCCTTCAATGGTTTTGCACTTCAAGGTTAGAAGTTCGAACATATGGTGTTCCAACTTCTGCCGTTTCGTTGAAGTGATATAGACCCACATCATTTAGGCACCACATCTGCAAAATGCATCACATCTGCAAAATGCCAGCTACAGCATTCCACAGGCTTTCTGATATAGACTTCTAAGATGAATATTCTAAAAATATTATCCCAAAGCATTAATAACTACTAAAATTAAAACACACTACACAAAATTTGCAAGCTGCCATATATTGTACCTCACCTTGTATACCACTGAACCATCCTTGCACATATCTAGTCCAAAAGAATATTTTCTATATGAAAAGTCATTTTGTATTGTAATTTACCCCATGACACTTCAGACTTTATAATTTACACCCATAAAATAAGCATTCAGTAACTTTTGCCCCAAATATTTCTAATTACCAGAGTATGCTTTTACATAAAATTGCAAAATGATATCTGGAACCTTTAAAATTTCATAATGTACACGTCTGAAAAGAATATTCTGAAAGTTTACCTTAAAATATTGCAGTGAGTATTATGAGTTAGCATTTAATCTGATGAACATTTCCCATGCCTTTCAGGTGTCCAGATTTTTGCCTCATATTTGTGTTCATTCTTCATAAAATTTGCAGTTTTCTGGCAAATCATTGAGAACTGAAATCACTAAATAATAACATACATTTGCTTTTCAGACTTCATATCCTTCAGAAGATGCACAATAATGCAAACCTATTATTCTAGCAACTTTCTAAGTTTATAAACAGCAATATTTAAAATTGGTCCCTAATATTGAACCTTTGATCCCCCCATTACTTTTGGCTTTGTCCAGATTTTTTTGCATTTAGAGGTTGAGAGGTATGACATTTCCTTATAATGTTATTCGACTTCAATATTATTACATATAGACAGTAAAATTCCATCAATGAGTTGCCTTCTCATATATATCCATATTACACATTTCTAACCCAAAAATTTATTTTAGACACTGGCTTCATTTTGTAGTGCAAATGTGAAATTCTCTTTGAAGACAGAATTTTATTTTACAGTGTCAAACTAAGGATATGAGTCTGCATTCAATATGGCAAATATTTACTAACAACACATTTGCATCAGATCTTACCTAACAAATGACTGCACTGTCCTTGTACCCTCTTTCTCTTCCAACACTTTTTGATCAGTCTTACCCGTCCAGTTTCATGGTCAATGATTGGCCATGGTGTACCCCACAACCCCAGTTTACATTCAGTGCTTGTTGACTAGGGCTGCCCCATTCCATTTCTCAAATTCATGTTAGTTGTTTGATGTCCAAGACCATCCTCCTACTTCAAATGCTTTGGCAACCAAACAAGCATCACAAAATTCATGAAATTTAAAACCCACCCAGGTGGAGGCTGCACCCCCATACCCCCCAACTAAATATACCAGCTCCAAGATCCCACTGCAATGGAGAAAAGGACAAATTCATAATGATAGCCAAGCATTTTTCCCCTGAGAAAAATTTTGCTTAAATGACCATTCGATGGATTAAGGCTTCAAAAAATAGGATTCGACAAAAAGGTATTTGACAAATAGGTTTTTCGACAAAGTGAAGTAGACCCATTACCTACCATGTCCTACTAATAAACCAAGGCAAGACATGCAAGAAATAAAACTGTAGTATGTAGAAGCTTTGGGCAATGCAACTCATACAGCCCATGTGCCTCATAAAGTAATTCCACTCAGTTAATTATGCAGAATGACTTAACTGCTGTATATTATTAATAATGGATTCCATCGCTCTTTGTCTCATTCCCCTTATTCGTATTATAGTGATGCAGTCAATTATTACTCTAAGTAAGAGTTTAGCCTTAACAAATGCTTTTTAGTTTTTACTTTGGAAATTAAGAAATCAAACTAGTCCTTTCCATATCCTTAATCATGTCTTGGGTCTTCTACTGCAAACCTGGCTACTTCCATGCACTCATCTGTCTGCATGTACTGATATTTTTTTACATCATTCTATAACTTCACTGTTTCCATCTGACAACAGCTTTCATCTCAGACTACTACACCATCCCCTTTATCAGTGACTTAATAACCATGTCATCATTTTCCTTTATTTCACTTAACAAATAAATACATAAATAAATAATGTTATAATTGGCGCTTGAGTAAAATTTAAAAAAAAAATGTATCTTTACTATCCTTGGAAAATAAACGTATGCTGCCTCTTTCCCATGACTGTAAAAGTGTTTCTGTCAGACAGAGATTAACTTGAACAAAACAACTTTTTTTTAATTTGCTCAGAAGTTTCAGTAGGAAACAGTAGCTTTAAATTCACATTCCTCATAACTAAAAATGATAAAATGATTCAGTCATAACTTCCACAATGTTGTAATCTGTAGCTGCAATAAACAGCAATGCTTTACTCAAGAGAGAGGTATGTGCTTCAGTCAGCAAATGAGATGACAGATTAAACATGACAGTTATCTTTTACTCAGATTCCTTGACATGCTTTATGTCACTATGGACTGCTCTTGGTATTCTCCTCTTCCTCCTCAACCTCATCTTCTTCCACTTCCTTTACTTAGTGACTATGGCCATCTGCATCGGAAAGGGTGTTGACCCACAGGTTTTAGCAATTCTGGAAAAATATGTGGGTTGGTCCCCCTTCAGTCTTGATTGGAATGTATACAGTCTGTGGGGCATTTAAGGCAAAATTCTCTGCTGTTCTTTTATTTTTATTATGTGACCTTGAAAACTATTACTATTCTTAAAATCATGAATACACTGCTGTAATTTGGATTTTCTGGTGGCAATAAGACATTGTTCAAATGTGGTTAAACTGTCCACCATTTCACTATATTGAGCTAAATGATCGCTGAATGTGGATGTTGATTTTATTTTGTTATGCAACTGAACCACTTCCAGTAGCAACCTACTAAGGGTGTAGCCAGGCATACACGTTCTATTGTACAGAGTACATTTTTTTGCATCACTCAGAAAAATTGCAACTTTTTTCAGGCCGTATTATTTTTACAGCTGTCTAAATTAATGCCTCTAACAAGAAGTACGTAACTTGCTTACAGAAAGGACTGCAAATCTAAAAACAATATTGTCTAATAGTTTTAAAAGGGAACTGCATGGGGGCAACATTTTGAAAGATGTGTCCATTTGTTTGAAATGCTGGGTAGGTTGGGAGGCAGTAAAAGGAGTTTGTGAATACAAAATGGAATTTTCTGGCTACACCCTGCAACCTACTCAGTCTATGAAAAAGTAACTCATTAACTTCATCTACTTGAAGCTGGATTGTAAATTCAGTTACTTATACTATTTCAACAAATCTAGATATTGGTTTTCATGTGTAGGCATTTCTAAAAATTAAAGACCTCTTGGCACTACTGTATGAGTTAAATAAGCTCTAAACATTAAATATCGCTACTGCAAAAATTTGTTCCTTTGGGGTTTATCTTCATACTTTTTCAGTTTGTTCACTTGCATCATCAGCTGCATCTACAGCATCTGCAACTGGTTAAGAAGCATACTCAAGCAAAGGGTTACCTGTAACCGCCAAAAACCTGTATAGATTGTCATCTCATTCAGTATTTACAATGACAGATTGAGTATATGTCATTTCAATGTCGGCTCCTTCAGTCGAGTGTTTCTACTTTCAGAACTGATATAAATTCGAGCCAAGATCTTGTGAAAAGTAGCAACTTCCTGAACAAACACACACAAATAACAATTCTAAATACAAATGTGGAATCAGAAAACATAAAAATTAGTTTAGATAGTACAGTAGTACATACATGCTTTCATGCAACATCGCTATCTTTAGTTATTTAAAAGCTCCAACATTTGTGAGGTGTAAATAAAATGTATTATACCATGATCCCCCCCAAAACGTGCACGCTGATTGGCCAGCGTGCCCGTTGTAAATCGAGTTATACTAATGGAAAAAGGTCCGGTCGCCCGGACTTTTTTCCATTAGTATAACTCTTTAAACACTGTCTCGCTATGTTAAATGGGTTTAACATAGCGAGACAGCTTTAAAATAAGCAACGGAGATCTCCGTTGCTTATTTTAAAGCTGCCTCGCTATGTTAAACCCATTTAACATAGCGAGGCAGTGTTTAAAAAGCACGGAGAAAGCAAGATCTCCGTTGCTTTTTAGTGTCTCGCTATGTTAAATGAGTTTAACATGGCGAGACAGTTAAAATAAGCAACGGAGATCTCCGTTGCTTATTTTAAAACTGTCTCGCTATGTTAAACTCATTTAACATAGCGAGACATAAAAGCAACGGAGATCTTGCTTTCTCCGTTGCTTTTGCTCAACTCTGATGTACTGCGCAGGCGCAGTACATCAGAACTGCCTTGGATGCCAAGACATCTGCGGAAGGGCAGTAAACAGGCATTATACTATGCCATTATTTAAGAAAAGTAATAGTTTCTTTTCTTAAATAATGTCATGATATAGCAATAACCACTTCTGGGTGTGGGTAATGCTAAATTTACCACGGTTGGCTTTGTTTGGTCCTCGGCCGCCTCGGGACCAAACCACGCCAACCGTGGGTAAATTTAGCATTACCCACACCCAGGCGTGGGTTATTGCTATATTATCACATAATTCCACCATTCTCTTAAAGGTAATTTAAAATGTGTATTAAAATCTAGGAATTTTAAACACTGATAGACCTTTTTCTTGACCCTTTTTCCATGTTCATCTTTGGAATTGTTGTTACAGTGTGTTTGAACCAGAGTTAACTTGCTGTTTTTGAAAACAGCTTAGCTAAAATTGCACAAATAGCAGTGCCTAATAAAACTGTGTATTAAGATGAGTACAGACAAGTAAAACCTGTTGGATAATTAGCAATGTTGAAAGCCTGCACTTAATATAATGAATGTTGTCTTACAACTGGATTCTGTCACTTGCAGAGATTTGACAAGACAGTTTATATGACATCTACTTCATAAACTATGCTACTTTTATTGCACAACTCTTCCCAGAGGTATGCTTTTACATAGTGACCATGTAATTACCTTTCAGAATGGAGCTACTTTCTTTCAACACCACAACAGTCTGGGAGATGTGGCCTTAGAAAGCATATTTGGAATGTTAAGTACAAATCATTGTTAGTTGAAAAATTATAAGCTAGTGTTTAATTTGTCAAATGTTTGTAAATCACTCAAGCATAAATGTTATTGTTCCAGATGTTCATCTATGAAACTCACAGAGTACTGAGCCATGACCATTCAAACTTCTACCCAAAAGGTAATTCTACAATTATCCTGCAAAGTTAAACTTCCAGCAGAATGTTTACATTTTTGTTAGTTTTCCTTACTAGTATCTTGAAAAGAAAACTAGAAAAATTGAAAAACTTGAAAAGTAATAAACCTACACCATATCTGACAAACATATCTTCTTAAATATGGTAATTTGCATGTTGTCATTTGAAATGTTGGCAATGACACCTCTTTGCACTACATTACAAATATATTTTCATTTTCATATTTCTGAAAACATCTTTTTTTCTGACAATTGATTAATTATCCCCCAGTATGTGCAAAGATAAAGACACTCACTTATTTGCAATTACATGGAGTATTGCTGCTTTTAGTCTCACTTTGTTATTGTCACGTGTATCTGTCTCATGCTGTTGTTCATCACACATCTTTTATCGTTGCAGATGCAGTCCACATCCAGTGCAATTCAGTATTTGAAGCTGGTGTATACTTTTCAGGTAACTGTTCTCAGAACAGGCAGAACATTAGTGGAGATATGACCATCCCTATTACTTAAAACCATGCTTTGCTTCCCTTAATATTTGTACCAAGGTGAACCATTATATCAAGCTCAACCCTAACCTGCCAGACAAATGATTGTATAATATCCTTCATCCTGTGCACTCCCATAACTCTAGAACAAGACACCCAGAAATAATTTTGTTTACTTTCATATCTCAGTGTCTCATCTCCAAGAAATAAGTCATGTAGTATTACACTTTTAGTTTATGACCACCTTTCTATAAGTCTTTTTGCTTCTTATTATGCCCCTTATGAGAATACTGCACACATAATTTCTTCTTTCCATCTGGTTTGTAGGACTATGTTCTAAGCTTCTGACATCTGGCTGTTATGATCATTCATTATCACTATTTTCAAAAGGATTCTCCACAAGAACAGTATAAAGAACTAATTCATTAACTTAGTAATATATTTATGCTGAGTACATTGTAGTGTACAATGCCTCCTCAGCAAATCATGACTCGTTCCTTTCCAAATGATTTTGCCATTAGCCCGTAATATAAATATAGAGAAAGATGTATAGATAGGTAGATGGAGAGACAGATAGATACAGATGTAGATATATAGTCATACTTGAATTCCTATCAGCAGCTCAAAATAACAAAAATTCAAGAGTTTGAAACACCAGCAAAATAGTTTTAACATTTTTTTGAATTTTGCCTGTATTTTGGTTGTGCGAGATTATACTACACCAGGGAATTGGAATTTGCTCTTTCTGTACTGTAGTGTAATGTCAGAGTTGGTGTATATAAGTTGCAGGGGGTGTAGGGCTTGGGTTCCTATTACATAATCGAAGACGCAATCCTTAGAATGCATCTTGATAGAACTTGAAAGCACAAAGCAGCAAAATAGCAAAACAGCATATAAGCGATTTCTTTCCCTGGGAAAGAAATCTCTTGGCCTCCTCCGTTACTTCACCGTTTTCCTCACTGTAGTGCGATCTCAGAGTTGGTATATTTAAGTAGGGGGGGGCAAAGCCCCCCACTTTATGTAATGTTTTGAATTTTTTATTTTTATTTTTATTTTATGTGGAGCAGCAATTTTTTTCCCCTGGGAAAAAAAAAAAACACTGTTCCGAGTGTTCTGGATTGTAAGCTTTCGCTTACATGACGTCAATAAATCAGCGTTTGCTTTTTTAAGCATTCGCTGATTTTAATATAGACCCTAGGGTTCTCTACAAAAAAATAAATACTTTTGATTTTTGCATTATTTTCTTGTTTTTTTTTTAATTATTTAGCTTTAAATTTTTTTTTTTTTTTTTTTTTTTTAGTCTTTTTCACTCAACCCTTTAATAGTACAAGCAAAAGACAGACTCGCACATATGTGTGTGTGTGTGTGTGTGTGTGTGTGTGTGTGTGTGTGTGTGTGTGTGTGTGTGTGTGTTTACATTTATGCATGTACACATCTCAGATATAACCAGGATATATCTGTCCAGGCCTGCATTTCTGAAATAGGCCCTCCTACTTCTATTGCCAGTTTACTTTCACATCCTGTGCTCTCTTCACACCAAATAAACAGGCAGCTTTTAATTTTCAGTTCCAGGCCCATAATGCCTATAATACAGCAGTTTTATCAAGGACATCCTGTCATATGTTGCTTACTATATGTAAATAGTCTAACTCTTATTGCCTTGTTTCAGCTGTTCTCTGCACGTGTTATTACGTAAATTGTACTATGTTTTACCCCATCAAATGTATATGTATTTCCTCTGTACTTGGTACTTTTCTCATGTTGAACCCCATGTTATGTCTATGTATATCCTCATTCTCTGTTAAATATGTATGTGGAGCATTTCTCCCCAGGACTCCATTGAAAACGGGTTCTTGAGCCCAATGGACTATCCTGGTTAAACAAATGCAAATAAAATAAATAAATAAATAATAAATAAGTATGTTGGGGAGTTAGGAGTGACTGTCATCATCCAAGATCTGGGAGAGAGAATAGTAGCAGCGTATGGTTTGCTGCAAAGGGGTAAAAAAAAAATTAGTTGCAGTGACAGAGAATGCGTGGCTGCAAGGCACCAGAAAAAAAATATTTCATTTATACAGCCACTGTTTTTAAAACAGCACTAACATTCCTCATAAAGCAAAGAGCCTTTTGAAGTCTGAAGTACTGTATCTTTAGACATGGAGCACAGTGTCTTAAGTAGCAGTCCCTTCATACTTTGCATTTTTAATCCCATCAAGGATATACACTATCAGTGTGATATGTACAGTTTAATTGCATAGCTAGCACTACACATCATGTTTCACTCTGTCTATATGTAACATTTTTTTCTATTTAAGCAATGCTGGAGAGAGAACTAATTAAAGAGCTTATGTTTATTTTGTGATTTGGTGTGATTAAATGACTGCACAGACAGCAATGTGTCTTTTAAGTATGATTTCCCCTATAAACAATTGCACTTTACTAAATAAGTCAGTTGGGAAAAAATTAGATACTTATTACAATTAGTATGAGTTACAGTAATGTTAAGGTCACAGCAGAAAGTTCTTACTTAGAAAATCAAGAATTGATTGCCCAGAAGAACTAGAGTAAAGTCAAAAGAGAAACAAACTGTGATCAAGAATGAAAAATCAAAGTTTTTTTTATCAATAATCACTCTCTCTCTTTTGGCTTTTCCCGGTTAGGGGTTGCCACAGCGGATCACCTTGTCCGCTTATGATTGGCAGTGGAGTTTTACAATGTCGAGTTGCCAGCCCGGCGCCCAACCTAAAAAAAATAATAATAAATAAACATTTCTAATATATAAATTACTATATAACATATTTTATACATGTGTGTGTGTATGTATATATACATATCTGTCTATATATGATATATTATTGAGTTTCAGAAACTTGGAATTCATATAGTCGAAACCATACGTTTGAATTTCCGAAAACTCAAATTTAAAAAAAAAAAATCTATGTTTTTTTGGGTGGCAAGCCCCCTTGTACCCCCCAGACCCCCTGAAAATTACTTATACCAACACCGAGATCACACTGCCAGTGGGGAAAAGGTTAAATTTCCCATTAAAGCATGTCCATGTAGATTGCAGTACAGTGGGGATCGGTGAATTTACCTGTTCTCCATTGTACTGTGATCTCTGAGTTGATATATATAATTTGCAGGGGGTGCGGGGGTTTGCCCCTCTGCAAAAATGTAGATTTTTTGATATTCAAGTTTCTGGAAATTCAAACATATGGTCTTGACCATATGAATTTCGAGATTCTGAAACTCATTTGTTTGTTTGTTCTGATTTACTGCCAAGGAGTGTATCATATAACTGATTTAGTTTCCCACCGTCCCTCCCTATTGGTATCCTGTTCTTATTCTTGGTGGCTTTGCAGTTGCCCACCCCTACTGTAAATTTGATCTGGGACACTCCTCCCAGTCTAGTGTCATTAGCTCATTCTACCTAATACAGAGAGAACCATTTGAGAAGGCCTCCTCTTTTCTCCCTTTCCACTTTACTAAAAAAAAAAAAAAAAAAAAAAAATTCTAAGCTTGTTTCCTGCCTTTCCTGTAACTAGTCTAGTCCAGATACAGAATTGCTGTATCCAAGACTGTTTGTGAGCTTCTGAGCCCCCCAAACCTTTCCGTGTTGGAGGAAAGCCTTCTAGCTTATCAATGGGAGTGGTAAGCACTAGGTAGCCTATCTACCACAAGAAGAGTGGTTTCTGGTCCACAAATTGTAGTATATTGGCCGTTTGGGCAGTTTTTCCATCTCTTTCAACTTTCTGGTTTAAAAGCCTGCGTTTGCACTTTTCCCGCCTTTCCAGTAACTAGTCTAGTCCAGATACAGATTTGCTGTATCCAGGATTGTTTGTAAGCTTCTGAGCCCACCAACCCTTTCTGTGTTAGAGGGAAGCATTCTAGCTTATCAGTGGGAGAGGTAAGCAATAGGTAGCCTATCTACTACAAGAGGAGTGGTTTCTGGCCCAGAAATTGTAGTTTATTGGCCGTTTGGGCTGTTTTTCCATCTCTTTCAACTTTCTGGTTTAAAAGCCCACATTTGCACTTGTTTCTCACCTCTCCTGTAACTAGTCTAGTCCAGATACAGATTTGCTGTATCCAGGACTGTTTGTAAGCTTCTGAGTGGTGCCAAAGTCTGCTCTTCAATTTTTCCCTTATATCTACTAGTTCTCTCCTCTCCTGGACGTTTACTAGCTTATTAGTCTAGCACTTTAGCAGACATCTTGTAGCAATTATTGTAGCACACAAAAGTGCTACCAGCACTAAACATTCTACAAGGAAACAGCTCCAGTACTTATTATTAATGCCCACCCCTCCAGGCATGTCTAAAGGTCAGTTCCCTGTGCATTCTCCTAAAAACTTGGTGAACTTGGGCATCCTGAGGCAATGTAGCAACTGCCTCATGTACACTGACAACCCTCTCCTCTTACCTCCCAATACTCAGACTTGCGAGAGATGCACTTATATATCCAAATTGGAAGCCATGCACTCTCCAGCCAAGACTGGAATAGCTGGTCAAGATGACAAGGTCAACACTTGCACCACACCACATGGAACACATAGCCCTCCAGAACACACACCAGCACTGCTTTCACATAAAAACACAAACCGCACACCCACCTTTGTGGAGGCTCTCAATAAAAATCTACCCAAACATCAGAGACATCCAAGGCAGAAACGCACTCAACCACCACAACACAACACTAATCATGAGGCACATAACTCTCCTAAACAGTGTGCCACTCAACCAAAGCCTCTAAGGCAAAACAGCATGGCCAACACACTGGCCATAGTTGACTCAATAGTGAGGCACACTGATGTCCCACTCAATAGGTTGATTAAGGAGAAAGTAACAGTCATCTGCCTGTCAGGTCTCAGGATCCACCACATAAAGTATGCACTCAGGTCCCTCAACAACAGGTACAAATATGACTATCATTGTACATGTGGGTCTGAATGACCTGTGATGTACCTCCCTGGACTACATGAAAAGAGACATGGAAGAGCTCTCAGATTATGTAGCCCAGGCAGGTATGACCCTAGCCCTGAGCAGCATCTTACCATCACCCAGAATGATACCACAGTACAAGCAGAAAATGATTGATTTCAACGATTGGCTAAGTTTCTGGTGTCATTCTAAAGGGATCCAGTATCTGTCTGCCTAGGATGACATGATTGACAGAACTCGATGCTTTGCCAGAGATGGCCTGCATCTGTCACCCCTGGGCTTCCAGATACTGGCTAAGGCTCTTGCCACCCCTATAGTGCCTTTTTTAGGTGGTGTTTCAAAATTACCAAATTGCCACCATAACAGCTACAAACAAATACAATCTGGGGGTCATGCTGCTCAACTCTAGAAGTCTAAATCTCAAAATGCACTTGCTCAAAGCACTCCTTAAAATGGAGAACATCGACATTTGTGCCATAACAGAGACCTGGTTCAAGGCAGCAGAAAGCATCCCTGCATTACCATAACTCATTCCATACCTTTCGGCCACAGAACTTGGACAAAAGCTCCAAAGGCAGTGCTATTTCCATATTCATAAAGGATGCGCACACCTCCAGACTAGTAGCCCAATATAACTCATCTGAGATACTTCAGGTGCAGCTAATATTGGGTAAGACAATGATTCAGGTCGTAGCCTGCTATAGGTCCCCAACCATGTCCCAAGACTCACACTCCATGTTCCTAAGCACCCTAGAGAATATTAGGGTCTAACCTAACACACTCATACTGGGCAACTTCAACTACCCCTCCATTAACTGGGAAAACTACTCATGAACCAATACACTTGGCCACCATTTCCTGGAATTCATTAATTCCAATGCCCTGGACCATTTCATTCTTACCCCCACTAGAGGTAGCAACATCCTTGACCTGGTCACTACTAACATGGATGACCGTTGCTCTACACCAATAGTCAATGCCTCCCTGGTTAGATCTGACCAGAAACTAATCACCTTGGAAATCCACATCTCTTCCACCCACCCCCAAAGGTAACCACCATGAAAAACTTTTCCAAAGCTAAATTTGGGCTCCTAAAAACAGAGATTGCTAACTTCATGGCACCCATGCAAATGGAGATCAGTTGCATGACCACCGACTCATACACCAATGCACTGTACGAACACATACACAAATGCATGGATCTCGCCATCCCCAACAGAACAAAGACTCTCTCCTCCAAAAAAGGAAGCCATTCTGGTGGTCCCCTGCCATAAACAAACTCTACAACAGAAGGAGGAAGCTGATGAGGAATAAGGTGAAGCCCCAAGACTGGAAAAACTACCTTATCAGCCTCAACAAAAAGTTGAGATCCCTCATCAAATCCTCGAAAGCTAGCTATGAAAACAGAATTGGTTCAGATAGTAAAGAAAACCACAAGGTCTTCTATAGTTGTGTAAAGAATCTCTATGGCAATACCCAGATTTGCTCTGAGCTACTTCACAATGGTACCTCCTATACCGAGCCAACAGATATTGCCAATATACTGGCTGACAGATTCATTGCCAATTTACCACTCCCCCTCCCCCCAAGAGACCAGTCACAATACGAGTAGATCACCAGACACCCAGTATTACTGCTGCACAGATTAAAACAGCACTGTCCAAGGCCAAGAATACAGTTTCTATGGGACCTGACAATATCCCTGGCTGTGTTCTACATGAACTACAGAGTGAACTGGCACCTCACCTGTGTGCCCTGTTCAATCACAGCCTCTCCTCAGGCTTTGTCCCTACCAAATGGTGCACTGCTACAGTCATCCCTCTCCACAAAGGAGGAGCAACTACAGACCCTGGGAACTATCGCCCCATTAGCCTGACGAGTCTGATATGCAAAGCTGTGGAATGCATCATCATGGACGTAATAAACAAGGATATATGGAATCTCAAAACTCTGGATCCCACACAGTTTGGTTTTGTGAAGGGTAGATAATGCCTGCTCAGCTTGGTCAACTTCTTTGAGTCAGTCACCAGAGCTGTGGATGAAGGCAAGGTGGTTCATACAGCCTACCTTGATCTGGCCAAGACCTTTGATACCATTCCTCACTTAGGAATCATAGAAAAACTCACTAAGCTAGGCATCAAGCCCTATATCACTAGGTGGGTTGGATACTGGCTCACAGGTAGAACCCACAGTGTAAAAGTAGCTGACTCCAAGTCAGACTACTGACCAGCCAGAGTGGAGTCCCACAGGGTTCGGTCCTGGGTCCTCTCCTGTTTGGTATCTAGTTCTCTGAAGTCCAGGCCAACACGAAGGGACTCTGGCTGACAAAGTTCACAGATGATTGCAAGTTGGGAGTTATTATTAACTCCCCGAGTGATGTTGACATCCTACAGAAAGGCTTCACTGAGACCAACAACTGATGTCAGAACCATGGTCTTAAGCTCAATGCCAAAAAATGTGTCATCATCCACTTTGAGAAAAACCCGGTTCCCATAAATTACCACATCAATGGTAGTCCACTGAACACAGAAGGTGTTGTAAGAGATCTGGGAACACAGGTTGACAGCAACCTCTCTTTTGACCACCACATTGCCACTGCAGTCAGAAAGTCCATCTATGTGACACATTTCATTACTAAGGGTTTTGCATCCAGGAAGAAAGAGGTCATTGTCTCCCTCTACTCTTCCCTCATTAGGCCAGTCATTGAGTACAATACCCCATTTGGCATGTACCTCACTAAACACCTGCACCAACTGGAGAAGCCACAAAAGTACCACACAAAGAGGATCCTAGAACTTAAACATTTGTCCTATATGGACAGACTAAAAAACTCTAACTGTCTCATATTGCCTACTTAGAGGTGATCTCTGCTTGACTTACAAAGCAATGTCTGTTAGAAATGCTACATCTAAAGAAATCCCAATCCCTCTGCAGCACACATTCCGGAGACTTCAACCTCATTACCACACTCAACAGAACATGCTGGAGGGACAGGTTCATAACACAGACACTGCCCATGCTATGGAATAGACTTCCAATACATGTCAGCCAGAGCACCTCACTGGCCCTCTTCAAGAAAATCTTGATGAGTGGATGGGAAATAGAAACTTTACCCCAGGGATCACTCCAGTGGCTTTACTCGACAGAGGCACTGGGAACTAAGATCAGGTGTTACGATGCCAGGGTAATCCTATGGGCTAGGCTTGTAAAGGCCCCAAGGCCGTTAGCCTAGTATATACCTATGAACCTGTTAATATGACATAAATCCATATATATATATATATATATATATATATATATAGATAAATAGTACTGACTTTGGTCGAAACACCAAAATGTGAAAGTTCACAACATCCGCTAGAAAACATTGACACTCCACTATGCATGCGCACACAAAAATCAAAGGAAAAAAACACAGTTCTTTGTTGGGGCAAGCCCCTCAGCACCTCCTGCTAGTTATATAAAAAACACAAAGACTGCAAAATGTTGGAGGAAAGGTATAATTCTCAGTGCTGAGAACTGTGTGATCAACCACGTTTTATCAACTAAACATATGTTGACCAAAGCTGGAGCCAATAACATTAAGTACTACTGTGTGAGTGTGTGTGTGTGTGTGTGTGTGTGTGTGTGTGTGTGTGTGTGTGTGTGTGTGTGTGTTTGTGTAGGATGTATAAAACATCTTTTCCACAGAGTCCAGTTTCAGACTCAAAAGTTGATTGTCAGATAGTCTATTTCTACATGATGATTGTTTACATTAAAACCAAAAGTTGGAAAGCAAGAGCCTTGGAAGAAAGCAACTTAATAACCAAAATATGCATTCTCACCAAGTCTGCAGGAAAAATGGAAAAAATAGGAACTTGAATGTAATTTTAATAAAAATATAAAGTAGTTAAATTAAAATGTAAGTGCTTTTGTCCCCTTACATATCAGGACTTCATCAGAACAATGACCATTAAAACAAACAGCTTTTTTATAAAACTTCAATGCATCATATGACCTGTCTCTACCCTTGGAAACATTATTATCTTTAGGATACATATTCAAAGTGCATCCTATTTTAAAATCTTAATACAATTCATGTAGGTTAAAGAAAATAAAATAAAAAAACAATCTATAAATATAAAATATACAATACAGAATTAGATAATATAATTGTTGAAAAATTACATAGGAATTACAACAGAGCTGCTCAGGTCAGGAAACTCACAAGCATTCAATCTTGTTTGTCATCGAAGTTTATAATATTCTAAGTTGTGCCCCCATGGACCCCCTCTTGGATTAAAAGGCACCTGCTCCAAAACAAAAAAATAATAATAAAATATTTTATTGTCACTATAATCCTTTCTATAATTGCAGCATACATTATTTAAATCAAGAACACTGGTATCATAGTAGTGTTCATAAATTTTCTTTTTCAACATTCATTCAGTTTTTCTTACATAAAAACAGTGACAGTAATCACAGAAAGCCAAGTACACCAGTCCTCATCAAAGCTTTGGGTGAACTTAAAATCATAAGTACAAGAATTTAATGTAATGCTTTCTTCTTCCTATATGCATTTATATTGCCAACAAGAACCACTTCTCCTTGTACCTAATCTCTTGTTATTAGTCACTTGTCATTTCATTACTATTCACTTCCAACCTTTCTTTAATATTAAGGTGTCTTTTATATATAAACTGTGGTTTGTCCCATAAAAGTTTTTTTTAAATCAGGGTCATATTCCATAATTTTCTAATTATCCATAATGAGGGTTTTGATTGAATAACTTTCAGATCCAAGTTTTAATACCATCATTTGCTCAAAATTCTTTTCATCTGATATGTTCTTGCTGCTATCTCCAGTACCCAACCTTTACCCAATGAGGGTGGAAATATTTCATCTTTCACTTCCATTGGCATATGTTTCAGAGATATCCTCTCAAGATACATTTCTCTTAATACTTCCATCTCTTTTTCAAGGTCCTTGCCTTCTGAAACAACCCTATCTAAATGGACCAAAACCTTAACCACTTTTTCTGCTTAAAATGATGATTACTCTGAAAATGTAAATAATTGTTGGAAATTTTTTGTTTCCTGTATAAATTAGAAATGAATTTATGTCATTCAAAATATTTACTAGATTCAAATAAAATGTTATTGTCATTTATTACTGCATATGTGTAAACCTAAATGAAATTATGAGCATCAGCTCGCCATGAGAGTACAGAAAAAGCATAGGATACAACAAATACAACATTAAGACACATCAAGTAAAGGAATTAGAGACTAATGCTATGCCACAAGAACAAAAGAAAAAAAAGCTAACCCCCTATGTAGACATATAAACTCTGTACAGTAGCAGTATGTTAGGTAAGATTGGTTATTGCACATGAACTAAAAATTGTCACTCTTTAAAATATATAACTAAGTAAATAAATGAATATTGCACATTCCAAACAAAACACTGTTATTAAGTTAATTTGTGGTGGAGTCTGTAGGGCTGGTGTCTGAGTTAATAAGTCTCATCACCATTGGGTAGAAGCTATTGGAGGTCTAACAGCGAATACTGCGGTACCTCCTGCCAAATGACAGTTGAGTAAACCAGTTGTGTGCAGGATGCAAGGAGTCATTAAGCATTTTGTGGACTCTTTTAAGGTTCCTTGCTGTGAATAGCTCTTGGATAGATGGTAGATTGGTGCCCAGGATTTTCTCAGCAACTCTGACCACTCTCTGTAGCTTCTTCCTTTCAGCTACTGTATAGTTCCCACACCAAATAGTAAAATTGCAGGTGAGAATGCTCTCAATAGCTCCTCTGCAGAAGGAAAAGAGAACAGTAAGTGGGAGTTTTTCTCTTTTGAGACTTCTCAGCAAGTGGAGACGTTGATGGGACTTTTTGACCAACTGACAAGTATTCAGAGTCCAAGAGAGATCCTCTGAAATGTACACTCCTAGAAATTTTGTAGTTTAACCCTTTCCACCTCTTCACCGTTAATCTTGAGTGATGAGTGGACAGTTGACCTTTTCCTGAAGTCAATGATGATTTCCTTTGTTTTACTGATGTTCAGGTCTAGGTTGTTTGTCACACACCAGTCGATCACAGAGTTGACCTTGTCTCTGTATGGTCTTTCATCCTCTCCTTTGATGAAGCCCATGGCCGTGGTGTCATCTGCAAAGTTGATGATATGATTGGAGCTGTGTTTTTCAGAACAGTCGTGGGTAAGGATGGTGAACAGCAGCGGGCTGATTACATATCCCTGAGGAACACTGGTGTTGAGAATTATGTACCCCAAGGTGTTATTTCCTGCAAATGTCCTCTGTGTTCTGTTGATCAAGAAATCTAAGAACCAGTTACAAAGGCACTTGTTAATTCCAAGGCTGACTAGCTTATTGATAAGTTGCATTGGAACTACAGTATTATATGCTGAACTTGAAGTCTATTAACAACAGTCTGACATAGTTGTTCCTTTCCTCTAGGTGGTCAAGTGGGAGGTGCAATGCCACCAATATGGCATCAGCAGTGGACCTGTTTGCCCAATAAGTGAACTGCAGAGGATCAAAGATTGATGGTAGAATTGCTGACAGGTGCTTTTTAACAATCCTCTAAAAGCATTTAATGACGTTAGAAGTTAAAGCAATGGGTCTGTAGTCATTCAGGCAAGAGGGATTGGCTTTTTTTGGGAAGAGGGGAGATATTTGTTACCTTGAAGCAAGAGGGTACTTTTTCTAGAACAAGGGAGGTGTTGAAAATATCTGTTATAGTTGAGCATAGTTGATCTGCACACCCTTTTAGTACTTTTCCCAGTATATCGTCTGAGCCAGCACTGCAATGGGGGCATCTTTAGCTGACCTCTCACTTCTTCAGAATTAAGACTGAGCATTCCCTCATTCTGATCGGTGGGTAACCTACTTGCAGACAATTTATTTTTCTGTTCAAATCTACCAACGAAGGAGTTCATCATGTTCAGGAATTCAATGCCGCCTTCACACTGAACTGCCCTGGTTTTATAATCGGTGATCTGTTTTATCCCTTGCCAAATACTCTTAGTATCTTTCATGTCCTCAAAGCGACTCTGTACCCTTCTTCCATACTCCCTTTTAGCCTTTTTAATGTCTCATTTTAGATTTGCTCTGGCTTCACTTAGACCTTCCTTGTCTTTTGCCTTGAATGCTGCATTCTAATTAGAATATCCAGGAAATGAATCCTTTCTTTAGAAACAAATTGAGTAAACCTTACAAACTCAGTGGTATTGTTTAAAATCTAATAAAATCCTTCAATTCAGATACTTTCCCTTTCCAAATAATAAATATATCCTCCAAGAAATGTAAAACTGTACCAATATATTCCATAAAACTAGAATTAAACATACAGTTTTGCTCCCAATACCACAAAACAATATTAGGTTCATAGGGTCATAGGTGTTTACTAGGATAATGACCACAAGGACCTTTTTCAAGCCTAGCCAAAAATCCAAAATCTCTGAGAAGTTCTGGTACTCTTAATAAGTGTAAGCAGGGGTTTATCAGATGAAGCTTTTACAAGCAGGGGCCTGGGAGATGAACCATTTACAGGCTGTATGTGTCCATTAGAGACATAGGTGCCAAACTAGGGATGAATTTCCTGTTTCCCATTCAATTGTTCAAGTTACACTTGAATTGGATTAGGGAGAAACTCTGAGTCACATGATTGGGCAGCCTGTTCCAGAGAATGGATAGTCTCTGGGATACATACCTGCCTCTCCAGCAGGTCCTATTTATATCCCATGGAAGGTTTAAGTCTTTATAATGGGTAATTCTGGTGCTGTGTGTTTTAATATGCAGGAGGTCCATCAGGGTGGAGTCTGATAATGTCTTTTATGCTAGCCATAGATCTGCTGTCAGCAGCCTGTAGGAAACAGAATAAAGGATAGGGCCTTGAGGCAGCCTGCATAGGAAATGGTACTTATGCTCTATATTCTTTTAGTGAGGAACCTTGTGGACATTCCAGTTGTTGGATATGCCTGGTTAGATACATACCCAAGTGGGCATTGCATCAGTGATAGGTCTGATGAATACTGGATACAGTGGAACAATGACTTCCTTGGACCTAGATGCCATACCTTTGTTTATAAGTTGCACAACATAGAATGATTTCCTCAATACTGTAGTCATGTGATGGTCAAAGGCTAGATTACTGTTTGTGTGTGTCCCCAAGTCCCTGACTACTGGGTCAAGTCTTAGGGTTGTATTGTCAATATGATAGTTACCAGGGGTGAATGACTTCCTGAATGAGACTATTATGCATGTTTTGGCACTTAGTTTTAGGCCAAGGCTCTGACACCATTTGTTTGTCTGTGTCAGTCCTTCCTGAAGAACATTTGTGTCAGTGGGGGATCCTATGACCACTCCAAATTTGCAATCATCTGCAAATTTAATTAGCCCAAGGACATTGACATTGGCCTCAACATCAGAGAAGTAAATGCCAAAAAGGAGTGGTCCCAGGACCAATCACTGAGGGACTCCACTTGTGAACTCCCCTACTCTATCTTCCTTGGTCTTATCTGTGAGCCAGCTGACTATCCACAGGGTGGCATGCAGCGCACATTCAGCCCCATCACCACATCACTCAATTGTTTTAAGTACTCTTCTTCAGAATAAATATACAGTAGCTACTAAAAAGTACTACTTTCATAAAATCCCCTATAATGCCTATTTCCCTATTCATCAAAAATGTTTCTCTAAACCAACCAAGTCCTAATTCATATGAGAAGCATGAAAATAAATCCACCACATCCACTGTTACCAGCAACCATTCTTCACTAAAAAAATCACTCTTAATTTTACTAAGGAAATCCCAAGAAGAGGGGAGATATTTGTTACCTTGAAGCAAGAGGGTACTTTTTCTAGAACAAGGGAGGTGTTGAAAATATCTGTTATAGTTGAGCATAGTTGATCTGCACACCCTTTTAGTACTTTTCCCAGTATATCGTCTGAGCCAGCACTGCAATGGGGGCATCTTTAGCTGACCTCTCACTTCTTCAGAATTAAGACTGAGCATTCCCTCATTCTGATCGGTGGGTAACCTACTTGCAGACAATTTATTTTTCTGTTCAAATCTACCAACGAAGGAGTTCATCATGTTCAGGAATTCAATGCTGCCTTCACACTGAACTGCCCTGGTTTTATAATCGGTGATCTGTTTTATCCCTTGCCAAATACTCTTAGTATCTTTCATGTCCTCAAAGCGACTCTGTACCCTTCTTCCATACTCCCTTTTAGCCTTTTTAATGTCTCATTTTAGATTTGCTCTGGCTTCACTTAGACCTTCCTTGTCTTTTGCCTTGAATGCTGCATTCTAATTAGAATATCCAGGAAATGAATCCTTTCTTTAGAAACAAATTGAGTAAACCTTACAAACTCAGTGGTATTGTTTAAAAATCTAATAAAATCCTTCAATTCAGATACTTTCCCTTTCCAAATAATAAATATATCCTCCAAGAAATGTAAAACTGTACCAATATATTCCATAAAACTAGAATTAAACATACAGTTTTGCTCCCAATACCACAAAACAATATTAGGTTCATAGGGTCATAGGTGTTTACTAGGATAATGACCACAAGGACCTTTTTCAAGCCTAGCCAAAAATCCAAAATCTCTGAGAAGTTCTGGTACTCTTAATAAGTGTAAGCAGGGGTTTATCAGATGAAGCTTTTACAAGCAGGGGCCTGGGAGATGAACCATTTACAGGCTGTATGTGTCCATTAGAGACATAGGTGCCAAACTAGGGATTAATTTCCTGTTTCCCATTCAATTGTTCAAGTTACACTTGAATTGGATTAGGGAGAAACTCTGAGTCACATGATTGGGCAGCCTGTTCCAGAGAATGGATAGTCTCTGGGATACATACCTGCCTCTCCAGCAGGTCCTATTTATATCCCATGGAAGGTTTAAGTCTTTATAATGGGTAATTCTGGTGCTGTGTGTTTTAATATGCAGGAGGTCCATCAGGGTGGAGTCTGATAATGTCTTTTATGCTAGCCATAGATCTGCTGTCAGCAGCCTGTAGGAAACAGAATAAAAGGATAGGGCCTTGAGGCAGCCTGCATAGGAAATGGTACTTATGCTCTATATTCTTTTAGTGAGGAACCTTGTGGACATTCCAGTTGTTGGATATGCCTGGTTAGATACATACCCAAGTGGGCATTGCATCAGTGATAGGTCTGATGAATACTGGATACAGTGGAACAATGACTTCCTTGGACCTAGATGCCATACCTTTGTTTATAAGTTGCACAACATAGAATGATTTCCTCAATACTGTAGTCATGTGATGGTCAAAGGCTAGATTACTGTTTGTGTGTGTCCCCAAGTCCCTGACTACTGGGTCAAGTCTTAGGGTTGTATTGTCAATATGATAGTTACCAGGGGTGAATGACTTCCTGAATGAGACTATTATGCATGTTTTGGCACTTAGTTTTAGGCCAAGGCTCTGACACCATTTGTTTGTCTGTGTCAGTCCTTCCTGAAGAACATTTGTGTCAGTGGGGGATCCTATGACCACTCCAAATTTGCAATCATCTGCAAATTTAATTAGCCCAAGGACATTGACATTGGCCTCAACATCAGAGAAGTAAATGCCAAAAAGGAGTGGTCCCAGGACCAATCACTGAGGGACTCCACTTGTGAACTCCCCTACTCTATCTTCCTTGGTCTTATCTGTGAGCCAGCTGACTATCCACAGGGTGGCATGCAGCGCACATTCAGCCCCATCACCACATCACTCAATTGTTTTAAGTACTCTTCTTCAGAATAAATATACAGTAGCTACTAAAAAGTACTACTTTCATAAAATCCCCTATAATGCCTATTTCCCTATTCATCAAAAATGTTTCTCTAAACCAACCAAGTCCTAATTCATATGAGAAGCATGAAAATAAATCCACCACATCCACTGTTACCAGCAACCATTCTTCACTAAAAAAATCACTCTTAATTTTACTAAGGAAATCCCAAGAATCCCTAATAATGTAAAAATAACAATTGAGAAATCTTTTCTTTTTTTATCTACAAACACAGCCAGGGGATGTGTCTTGGAACCACCTTCTGCAATTGCTGGATGAAAAGGTGGATTGTCAATATTTTTGTGTATTTTGGGAATTCCAAAGGTATTTATTGGATAATCAAGTTTTAAAAACCTATACATGTTAGGTTCTATACCTCCTTGACACAATAGATCATAAAGAAAATAGGCTACATTATTTTCATTTTTGGATACTCTACTGTAATGTGTAACATTGTTCAATAAATCAAACATTTTAATGGAGTAATCAATGACATTCACCAATACCATTCCTCCTCCTTATCAGGTTTCAGTATTCTATTGTCTCTACTAATTATCAGCTCATCATTTATCAAAGCATCAGCTGCTTCTCCTCTTTGGAAAGATTGAAACAATAAAAAATATGCCTTTCATTAAAATATTTTCTCATATCCTTCTTGCATATTTTTTCAAATAAATTTAATGATGGATATAATTGGGGGTTAAAAATACTCTTTCTAATAAAAACATGGGGGCCTTTATTTTTATTATTAGTACTCTGGAATAAGACAGCAAAATTTAGCTTTTTAACATACATTTTTAGGTCCAAAAGGACTTCTGCCATGCTTATTTTCTTGATAGGGACAATGTGAATTCTCTGCTAAACATTTCAAAGTATCTACTGTAAATGACCAAATTACTATAGCTGAAAAATTTCCATCCCCTGTGTACCAGCGTAATAAGGGTTTCATTGTCTAAAATCTAATCATAATCTTCATTCCCTTTGTTAAACAACACTGGAGAAGTAGAATCCAAGCCCTCATCATTTGTAACCTCTAGGAAACCATGCCTCTGTATAAAATCAAAAATAGACATATACTCCCAGATTACTTTTAGAATTGTATTTTTCTACAAATCCCAAACCAGTACACTCAACATTCACCATACCCTACCTCTGCCCCTGCCCTTCTGGCAGTGGGTAGATTGGTATAGAGATTCTCCCTCCTATTATCTCCTTGGGGTTCCAGCCTGTTTTGCTGACCTATTCTGTTTAATATCTGCAGGGAAGGGAATTGAACCTGGTCTAAATAATTGTTTTGCTCATTACCCTTTTGATCATGGGGGTACTCATAACTGGTTGCTCATGAGGACCTGTACATTAGTTAGATTACTAGTTCTATTATTAGGAGGGGGTAAGGGGTATGATGTATGATTAAGGCATTCTCTTTCAATCCTTAATTTATTGAGTTACTGGTTTTTAATTTTATACGTAGCATTGTCAACATTATTAAAAAAGTTAAAATAATCACTAAACATTGTTTAAAAAAACGGGTCTTAAATGGACTGAAGATATGTAGATATAACCCTTGATGTTAGAAGTTTATATACAAGTATTAAACATGCACATGGTGTAGAAGCTATAAATTATTTTTAGGTGATAGTCCTGTCTCTAACTATGTGATTGAGTTGTTACACTTTTGTATTACTAATAATGTTTTTTATTTTACTTTTAATAATGATTTTTATCTTCAGATTCATGCTCCCATGTATGCTAATCTAGTTATATTGTTTCAGATGGAACAATCGTATGGGCATAGTTTTATGAACAAATATATTATTAATTCTTTTAGATATATAGATGATTTGATATTTATTTGTAATGGAGGTGTTAATGAGGTAGATTTGTTTGTGTCTTTCGGCTTTTCCCGGTTAGGGGTCGCCACAGCATAACTCCGGTCCGCTAATGATTGGCAGTTGATTTTTACATACCGGCTTGCCAGGCCTGATGCACAACCTTCAACAAAGGTACGCCCATTCACGCATGTCTCCACACAGAAGATGCTCTAGCTGAGAATCGAACCGGACAGCGTCTTACTGTGAGGCGACAACGCTACCGCAGCACCACCACCGCGGGTTTGTTGATGATTTTCAGAATAATAGATATGATTTTAAGTTTGATGATTTACAAGTAGAAAAATTGGTTTAGATTTACATTTATAAGGGAGGAACAGTGGAAAAATAAAAACAATTATATATAGGCAATCAACATATGGTGGACAATTTTTACATGGGAGTAGCTGTCCCACTCCATGTTTGATTTCTACTTTATCTTATGGAGAATTATTACATCTCTGCATACTTTGTAATGAAGAGTTGAATTTTTATAATGAAGATGAAAAAACTTTTAATATGTTTATTAGGAGAGGTTGTAATAAACATTTATTGTTGGAATCATTTAGGAAGGTTACAGAAGAAAATAATTATAATAATGATATACAAACAGAAACTAATATTTTTGGCAGTTAGCAATAGTAATAAATTTGATAATAAATAAAAGAGAATGTTTACTTTGTGACGACATATAATATTTTTACAGATAAAGTTATTAATTTATTAAGATATTATTTGCAATTTTTTATGAAACAAAAATATATTTTTTAATTTAATTAGTAGTACACCTTTGATATCTTTAAATCAGGGATGCAATATAGATGATATGTTAGTCCATAGCTGTTTTGTTCTTCCCCCCTAACCAGATGTATAGATATGTGGGACATTTAGGGGTTGGCACTCTTCCCTTGTGGAAAGTGCTGTAGTTGTAAACAAGTAGTATGGGTTTTTGATAAGATTAATAATCATCAATGTTTTATACTGGGGAGAATGTGAACATATTAAAGACATGATAAAACACAGAGTAGAATATCAAGTTGCTAGGCATTTTAAACAATATCACAAGAGTAATTTTTTACTATTACAGGGTACCATTTTAGAGCAAGTGGGGGTTAAATTTGGTGAAGATAATTTATTTAAAGAAAGATTATTGTATAAAGAAATTATATATTTTTTTTAAATATGATACTCTATTACCAAGGGGTTTGAATATAGAATGTAATTGGAATTGTCTAATTAAACTTATTTATAGTTTTAAAAAAATAGTAGTTAATTGAATTAAAGTATAATTGATTAAGTGTTCTTGTTTTTTTTTTTTATATAAGGTGTGGTTGTTTATTGCTTGCCTTTTTATCACTCCTTGAAGGCTTATGCTTAGGTGCTAAAGTTTAAACTGTATTGTGGGTCAGTGTCCTTTTGTTGATTATTTCATTTTTTAATGATGCATTGATATTGTCTATTTCTTCCAACAATTTGTCTATTTTGCATTGTCTTTGATCAAGAGTTGCATAATTTTATGCCACACTAATCAAATATATTAATTAAGTCATTATATAAATCAGTATCATCAGAAATCCCATAAGTGAATTTTTAAACTTGTAATCACTTGGGCACTTGATTTCAAAAATACAGTCATTTAAATAACCATTGTCCAACTGTAATGTTTTATATTTAGTCAACTTTTTTTTCAAATAAGCTTAACTGAGTGCCAAATGTCCCACTTCCATGTCCACGGTGAGAATTCTTGTTGAAGGGTACATTTTTAAGAGTCAAAATTGAAAAATTAATTCCAAGAATTGCTACTAATATTCTGATTTGAAGGGCCCATAATGCCATTACCTTCTATAGCATTATTGAAACCATCTCTACCAACTCCTGATAAATTCACATCAGTAGCTAGTCTTCTTTTTCATGAAAAGGTTATAGCAAGACTCCACTGATATTATATATGTACAAATGCATTGTTTTATTTTTTTCATGTGCAACATTAATAGGTATTGTAGTATTGCAAGAAAATGACAAAATACCTAAGTTGGGGGCTTAAAAGATTGAGTAAGGTGTGAAGAAAATTAAACACTGTCATCTGTGTTAGCATGTCTGGCAGGAGATTTGTGTATGTTATGTATAAGTTTTTAAAATGCTGAGTATCTTCCTGCTTATACAACATGTTTAAAGAATTTGTCAGTGCTTGGATACATTTCTAATTGCACATGTTTGTGAGGGAGATTTTAAAATACAAACTGTCTGTACAGAATCAGCTTAACAGTAGTTGATGTCATTAGAATGTTCCTGGTTACTAGGTGATTGTTTGAACAGCTGATTGACAGGTAAAAGAACTTTTTTAAACAGCTGGCTGTTATTTTTTAAATAAGATACTTGAGACTGTTAACCTGGACTATATAAAAGAGACTGATGAAGTCAGTTGCTGGGCAGATTGTGAAGAGCAGCAGTTAGTTAAGAGTTACAGTCAGTTACAGTGCTGTGCAGAAGATACCCAAAAAAAGGACTCACCAAAAAAAAACAGTAAGCCTGCCTTTGCCTTGCTGTTATGTTTTAGATTAGATCAGGGATAGTATTATCTAGTTAGATTAGGAAAGTTTAGTTATTTAGATAACGTTTTTTCTAAAATGATGGACTTCTATCCTACAGTTTAATTTTATATTTCTGGTGACTGAATTCTGGTGTTTAATGAAAGTTATTGATTTACATTCTTGTAATCATTTTACTTATTTTTAAAATTTTTGTCATTAATTTATATTGTGGCCAGACAATCAGTGTGTTCTTTAGCAATTAGAGAGTGCTTATACCCGATTGATACTTCACAGGTCACCTCAAATGCCTGGCTGCTTCCGGTCATAGCTATCATTATTTTTGATATTTAATTTTTTAATAATTGATCACCCTTTGAAGGGCATGTAGACCTGTATGACTCTGGTAGCAGTGTTTACCATTTGAATTGGGGAGGGGACACAGCTGGAAATCTGTTACAAAAATGCCAGGAGAAAAATGTTTTCAAACTATCACCGTTTATTAACTTGAAACGCAAAATAAAAAAATGTTTTTCGTTCCACTAAATTGCGAAACTTCTTCAGAAAAAAAGTGCTCTACTCATGAACACGCTTATATTTATAGCCTTTTAGGTATTACTTACTAAATTTGGTGCCAAAAAAATACATCAATTAAGGATTAATTTACTTAAAGTTATCTTAACCCATAAAATAATCCTAACCCATAAAAAACTGTGTATTCATTTAAATGTATTTAAACTTCTCAAATCAATAAACACAATCTAAACAGATGCAAGCACATAAAACCAAATAAATACAAGCAAAAAACTATTTTAAAATTATTGTCATGAAATATTTTATAAATGCATAAAAGAAAACTTTACTTTATAAATGCATAAATATAACCATCAAATGAAATACCAAATATATGTAATTTAAATATATAAATTTATGAAATTTATAAATTATAAATACCCCCACCCCGATGAAAAGCATAAATTTATAAATATAGATATTCTGTTTATCTTATCAGACTTTTTAACTTTAACAGACACATTATATTGCATTTATCATTTAGACCTGGATACACATAGGCATTTAGCCTAATTTGCCATAAGAGTTCAATTTTCTCAAGCATTAATGATATAGGTCCACCTCTCTCATCTTGATTTACTTGTTGTATAATTTTAAACTTAAACTTATGATCAGGGAACACTATTATGTGTCTTGCTAACGCATTTTCTTCTTTATGTTGGTTGATGCATCTCAAATGATCCAATACCCTATCTCTAAATTTTCTATCCGTCTTGCCAACGTAGAAACATGGGCAAGCTTGGCATTGAGCTATATATACAACTCCCTTAGTTGTGCAGTTAAATTTTCTTGTGATGTTTATTTTATATCCATTAATGACAATACTATTGCCTATTTCCATCACATAACAAATTGAGCAATTGCCGCATTGTGTAATTCCTACATTTCTTATAAAGGGGTGTCTTTGTTTTTGGAACATTTGTTTAAAACTGACGGCTTTTCTCCACACTATCTTTGCTTTGGTCTGAGTATCAAAACCCAAAGTGACATCCCCATTAATCAAAACCCAATTTTTAAATATAATCTCCTTTATGTATGTATAATTGGAACAAAAATTAAAAGTACATGCCAGATTAAATTCATTACTAAGGACATTCTGTAAATTATGTAAATTCTGATTATGAGGTAAATATTCATATTCATTAAATCCATTAGAGCTCATTTCTGCTCTATTTGTTAAAATAGCAGTAAAAGTCCCATTCATTCTTTTGGATACCACTTCAGTAATTATTCTTTCTATAAGATTTCTGGATATGCCCTATTCAAAAACATTTGTTTTAAAACAATGCATTCAGCTTGAAATTTCTGATTAGTTGTCACCATTCTCGCTGCCCAGACAAATTGTCCTTTCAGCACTGAGCGTTTTTGATATAGGGGGTGCGCACTGGAAACATGCAAAAACTTATTTGAATATGTTGGCGTTCTATAAATACTGGCTTCATATTGTTGTTCTTCATAATTTTTTATCAAAAATACATCTAAATATGAAATAGATGTTGTATCAAAAGTATATGTGAAGTTAAAAAAATCAGTCGATTGGTTCATCCCATCGACTAAATTTGATACCATTTGTGTGCATCCTTCAGCTATTAAAAAGATGTCATCAATAAACCTCACATACAATTTCACCATATTTTAAAACAAGCCATTTGGAAAAAGATATGTATTTTCCCAAAATGACATTACTAAATTTGCATAGATTGAACCACACGGTGATCCCATTGCCACCCCTTTCTTCTGAATGTAATTTTGCTTATCAAAAAATATAAAATTATAAGATAAAATTATATCCAATAATTCCTGAATTAGGGATATCTCAGATTCCAAAGCTTGTTGTTGACGCATCCTTGCAGTTACCCATTCTATTCCCTGAATATGAAGAAAAACGAAGCAAAGTTGGACACTGCTGACAGCTTAAAAAATCTTCTTTATTCTTAAAATCACAAGATAAGCGCTTTCGGGATGACCCTTCTTCAGATAAATAAAATGAATGAGATGGTTCACTTATATACATATAAAAGCCAATCACATTCAGAAATAGCAAGCACATTCAGTGAAAGACACGCCTATTTTTCAAAATAGGCTTAATTGGTATGTAATCATTTAAACCTGGCTTCCTGTTTGCCATTAAGCTAGCAATCCATTTTGTTTCTACAGTTTCTGTTTGAAGCACAATATCGCCCCCCTAGTGCTGGGTTTAACATTTACAATAACCCTAAATTTAAATGTATGTGTGGGATACAAAATCACATGTCTACATAGCATTTCTTTCATCTTTATTCCTAATACTGGAAAGATGCTGAAGAATCCTTACTTTGAACATGCTATTCGTCTTACCCACATAAAAACCTTGGCATTGACAGCATTCTGCTAAATATACTATGTTGGTTGTACGGCAGGTTGCTCTTCCTTTAAAGTGAAACACTTTTTGGGTAATGGGATGTATAAAAACAGTATCTTTATTTATGTAGGGACAAGCTTTACATAATCCACAATTACTCGTTCCTATTGAGTATGGTAAAGCATAGGACACATTTGGCAGGAAGGTTCCTTGCATAGTAGATCCTTTAAGTTTTTATTCCTTCTATACCTAAAAGTGGGCTGAGGGCCCACTATGCCCCCAGTGTACTATCACTGGTCAAGATGTTGCAGTTCTTCCTCACTATATTGCAGATATCACTAGTATTACTGCTATAGTTTAACATGACCTCGGGACTTTGCATAAAGCTTCATTGCTCTTTTGACCTCACCCTTTCAAAGCTCTTGAAATCCAGGGCTTATAATCCGTGAATCGCTTGGATCTACCTCTTTCCACAGTTTCATTTACCAAATTCTGCTTGTAGCCCTATCATTAAAGTTCTCCTTAAGTCTAGTCGTCTCCTCTTCAAAATCTGATTCTAGAAGACATAACCTAGAGACCCTGCTCACCTGCCCCTGTACTATGTTGCGATATGTATATCTAGGGTGCATGCTGTCAAATGCCAAGAGTGAGTTCTTCCAGCAATCTTTCTTATGTAGCTTGGATCTAAAGCCTTTTGTATCCTGTTGTACACATACATCTAAGAAATCTATGGAACTGCGTGACATGTTGATGGAAAACCTAAAAAACTTCGTAGTGGAATGTAAGTGGTTAATAAACTCATCTAGTTCTTCCTCTGTCCCATCCCACAAAAGAAAAATGTCATCTACAAAATGTAGATATAACTGTAGTTGACGTCTCCATTCCTCATTGTTGATGACATGTGTTCTTTCCCATTGAGAGAGAACCAAATTTGCATATGTATTTCTGGGGTCCCCATGGCGACCCCCTAAACTCTATATGCCATTACCTCCCAGAAAAACATTATTCTCCAAAACAATGCTTAATAGTGATGTAATGAGTGATGACTTATCATCACTAACTCCTAGGTCACCCAGGAGCAATTGTACACTATCAATACCAAACTTGTTGTCAATCACAGTGAATAGACTTTGAATATCCATAGTGACCATCAGTAAATTCTTACTATAGGATTTATTCAATTGACCTAGTAGCCTTAAAAAATGTGCTGTGTCTTTCAACACATTATCCATTTGATCTAGATAGGGTTTTAAAGTGTGTTCCACCCATATCGACACATTCTCCGTAACCCATCCCCTCCCAGATACTATCGGTCTAAGGGGTGGGTTTTGGATAGATTTATGTATCTTTGGTAGTGCTTTAAAGATCGGAATAACTGGTTTCTCTATTTTGAGGAACTGATAAGTTTCCTCAGAAATTTTCATTTCAAACAATAGAGCATTTAATTGAATATTCACCCTATCTACAATACTTTTTACAGTTAGGGGATTTATGAGTAGATACGTGTTACTATCTTGTAATAGCTCATTCAATTTGTTGTTATACCATGTCGTGTCCATAAGGACAATGGCACCCCCCTTATCCGCATTTTTATCACAATGTCCCTGTTGGCAATGAGACTATTCAGTGCTATCCTTTGTTCAGCAGATAAGTTGTGATATTTCTTAAAGTCTGCTTCCTTGTAGTAATCTATCATATCTTTCTCACATGCACTATGAACAAATTCAAACTTGATGTTAATTGCGGGACAAAACCACTTGGTTTTCTAAGGGAATAATCCTTCTCATTACTGTTACCATACATTAACTTCAGTGACACATTCCTGCAGTATAACATAATATCTATCAACATTTCATCATAACAACCATTTTGCTCGGAATAAAGGTTAATCCCTTATTCAACACCTCTAATTCTCTAGAGTTTAAAACATAAGATGATAAGTTAGTAACAATACCCATATCATTATCAGCAGTCAGTCCCAAATTTTCTTCTCTTGTCGGTCCCCTGTCCTCGCTTACTGACCGCTTCCAGGGACCTTTCTTTTGACGGTGCTGGTAACAGTCCCAAAAATTATTACTATTGTGGCTCGCTCCTTGTATCTTGGGCGTGCCCCAAGAATTGCCATCTGAATTAGAGTTCACTACGACAATTTGTTGTGAAGAGCAGGTACCTACATCATGATTTAAACTGGTACCTGAGTTTGTCACATCAATCGTGACACTGGCAGGACCCTCCTGCACTCGAATAGATTCCGTGTCCGTTTGTTCATCAGCCAAGTCAGCCGTTGGTTCTTCTTCCCTTGATTCATGTGTTGTTATATTGGCTGTCACAAAACGCATTCCGATACCACTCTCCTTCTCCTTCTGAAACGGCGTGGGAAACGTGTTACATTCAGATGCTATGTTCGTCATCATCGTCATCGCATCACTCTTCCCTCCCCTCCTGGTTGAATCTGCCAATCGCCTAGCAGTATTCACCATCGATCTATTTTCATTGGCCCTGGGCCATACGAAGATGTTCCCATTAGTGAAGTCCGGGAAATCTCTTTGTAATTTACCCGTTTTCTGTTTTTTCAATTTATCGTCATTCTCAGTAAAGGTAACATATAGTGCTTCCATGCGTTCACTATATGGCCCATCGCTAAACTGCAATGGGAACATCTTCGTATGGCCCAGGGCCAATGAAAATAGATCGATGGTGAATACTGCTAGGCGATTGGCAGATTCAACCAGGAGGGGAGGGAGGAGTGATGCGATGACGATGATGACGAACATAGCATCTGAATGTAACACGTTTCCCACGCCGTTTCAGAAGGAGAAGGAGAGTGGTATCGGAACGCGTTTTGTGACAGCCAATATAACAACACATGAATCAAGGGAAGAAGAACCAACGGCTGACTTGGCTGATGAACAAACAGACACGGAATCTATTCGAGTGCAGGAGGGTCCTGCCAGTGTCACGATTGATGTGACAAACTCAGGTACCAGTTTAAATCATGATGTAGGTACCTGCTCTTCACAACAAATTGTCGTAGTGAACTCTAATTCAGATGGCAATTCCTTGGGGGCACGCCCCAAGATACAAGGAGCGAGCCACAATAGTAATAATTTTTTGGGACTGTTACCAGCACCGGTCAAAAAGAAAGGTCCCTGGAAGCGGTCAGTAAGCGAGGACAGGGGGACCGACAAGAGAAGAAAAATTTGGGACTGACTGCTGATAATGATATGGGTATTGTTACTAACTTATCATCTTATGTTTTAAACTCTAGAGAATTAGAGGTGTTGAATAAGGGATTAACCTTTATTCCGAGCAAAAATGGTTGTTATGATGAAATGTTGATAGATATTATGTTATACTGCAGGAATGTGTCACTGAAGTTAATGTATGGTAACAGTAATGAGAAGGATTATTCCCTTAGAAAACCAAGTGGTTTTGTCCCGCAATTAACATCAAGTTTGAATTTGTTCGTTAGTGCATGTGAGAAAGATATGATAGATTACTACAAGGAAGCAGACTTTAAGAAATATCACAACTTATCTGCTGAACAAAGGATAGCACTGAATAGTCTCATTGCCAACAGGGACATTGTGATAAAAATGGATAAGGGGTGCCATTGTCCTTATGGACACGACATGGTATAACAACAAATTGAATGAGCTATTACAAGATAGTAACACGATCTACTCATAAATCCCCTAACTGTAAAAAGTATTGTAGATAGGGTGAATATTCAATTAAATGCTCTATTGTTTGAAATGAAAATTTCTGAGGAAACTTATCAGTTCCTCAAAATAGAGAAACCAGTTATTCCGATCTTTAAAGCACTACCAAAGATACATATCTATCCAAAACCCACCCCTTAGACCGATAGTATCTGGGAGGGATGGGTTACGGAGAATGTGTCGATATGGGTGGAACACACTTTAAAACCCTATCTAGATCAAATGGATAATGTGTTGAAAGACACAGCACATTTTTTAAGGCTACTAGGTCAATTGAATAAATCCTATAGTAAGAATTTACTGATGGTCACTATGGATATTCAAAGTCTATTCACTGTGATTGACAACAAGTTTGGTATTGATAGTGTACAATTGCTCCTGGGTGACCTAGGAGTTAGTGATGATAAGTCATCACTCATTACATCACTATTAAGCATTGTTTTGGAGAATAATGTTTTTCTGGGAGGTAATGGCATATATAGACAAGCGCAGGGGGTCGCCATGGGGACCCCTGCATAAATACATATGCAAATTTGGTTCTCTCTCAATGGGAAAGAACACATGTCATCAACAATGAGGAATGGAGACGTCAACTACAGTTATATCTACATTTTGTAGATGACATTTTTCTTTTGTGGGATGGGACAGAGGAAGAACTAGATGAGTTTATTAACCACTTACATTCCACTACGAAGTTTTTTAGGTTTTCCATCAACATGTCACGCAGTTCCATAGATTTCTTAGATGTATGTGTACAACAGGATACAAAAGGCTTTAGATCCAAGCTACATAAGAAAGATTGCTGGAAGAACTCACTCTTGGCATTTGACAGCATGCACCCTAGATATACATATCGCAACATAGTACAGGGGCAGGTGAGCAGGGTCTCTAGGTTATGTCTTCTAGAATCAGATTTTGAAGAGGAGACGACTAGACTTAAGGAGAACTTTAATGATAGGGGCTACAAGCAGAATTTGGTAAATGAAACTGTGGAAAGAGGTAGATCCAAGCGATTCACGGATTATAAGCCCTGGATTTCAAGAGCTTTTGAAAGGGGTGAGGTCAAAAAGAGCAATGAAGCTTTATGCAAAGTCCCGCAGGTCATGTTAAACTATAGCAGTAATACTAGTGATATCTGCAATATAGTGAGGAAGAACTGAACATCTTGACCAGTGATAGTACACTGGGGGGCATAGTGGGACCTCAGCCCACTTTTAGGTATAGAAGGAATAAAAACTTAAAGGATCTACTATGCAAGGAACCTTCCGTGCCAAATGTGTCCTATGCTTTACCATACTCAATAGGAACGAGTAATTGTGGATTATGTAAAGCTTGTCCCTACATAAATAAAGATACTGTTTTTATACATCCCATTACCCAAAAAGTGTTTCACTTTAAAGGAAGAGCAACCTGCCGTACAACCAACATAGTATATTTAGCAGAATGCTGTCAATGCCAAGGTTTTATGTGGGTAAGACGAATAGCATGTTCAAAGTAAGGATTCTTCAGCATCTTTCCAGTATTAGGAATAAAGATGAAAGAAATGCGTTATGTAGACATGTGATTTTGTATCCCACACATACATTTAAATTTAGGGTTATTGTAAATGTTAAACCCAGCACTAGGGGGGGCGATATTGTGCTTCAAACAGAAACTGTAGAAACAAAATGGATTGCTAGCTTAATGGCAAACAGGAAGCCAGGTTTAAATGATTACATACCAATTAAGCCTATTTTGAAAATAGGCGTGTCTTTCACTGAATGTGCTTGCTATTTCTGAATGTGATTGGCTTTTATATGTATATAAGTGAACCATCTCATTCATTTTATTTATCTGAAGAAGGGTCATCCCGAAAGCGCTTATCTTGTGATTTTAAGAATAAAGAAGATTTTTTAAGCTGTCAGCAGTGTCCAACTTTGCTTCGTTTTTCTTCATTTGTGCTACCTGCTTAAGTTGGACTTTGGCGTCTTACTGGGTATTTGTTTTCTACTATATTCCCTGAATATGTGGGATACTAGAATATAATTCCTTGACATCTACAGTCAAGAAATTATAATTTTCTTTGAATGAAAATGTGTTCAACCTCTCTAAAAACATCCAGGAATCTTTTAAAACCCATTCTTCCTCTTTTACATACTTCTTAAGGATGGAATCAACAAATTTGGCACATGCATATGTAGAGGAGTTTCTTCCATCCACTATCGGTCTAAATGGGGGGTTTTGAAGGTTCTTATGAATTTTAGGCACCCCAAAAATACAGGGTACCTTTGGTGCTATTATCATCAAGTAATTGAATAAATGAACATCAATTCTAGCTTCAATGAATAATTCATTGATTAAACTTTTAATAAATTGATTAGCTTTATTGTACTCATTACAAGATGCTAATTCATATGTGTCTGTTGTTAAAATGTCCCTTATATGTTGTAAATAATCTGGTACATCCATAAAAAACAATCCCCCTCCCTTGTCAGGGTTCATAATGCGTATATTAGCTTTTAACAAACAATCAAGGCTCTGCCTTTCCTCTTCACTTAAATTGTCTATAAATGATATTTTTTTCTTATTTAGTTCTCTCAGGTCTACTTCACAAATTCTTTCAAACATAGACAATGTACTATGAAGAGGTGGATTATAGCAGCTTGCGACCCTAAATTCACTATTAATCACATGTTGTTCTCCAAATAAATTTCTAAAATTCAATTTCCTAACAAAAAGTTTAAGGTCGCAAATTGTTTCTGCTAAATTCATCCTACAAGATGGCACAAAAGTTAGACCCTTAGAAAGTATATCTACCAAAGCTTGTGACACCTGAATGGAAGAAAAATTGTAGACAATGAAATCATTTTTGCTGTTATTAATTATGACAAGTCCTTTATCTGAAGGATTCTCATTTGTCATCTTCTTTTTTCTGATTCTTTTTCTTGTTCCATTGTCTCTTCCACGAAATATTCTGAAAATCCTGGTTGTTGTTCACATTATGCGTTTGCATGTTGTTTCCTAATGTTCTAAAGTTGTTATTATTATTACCACCTTTTAAACGTTCACTCCGCCTCAATTGGGTATTCTCATTTTGATTGTCTACCCATTCTACAAGTTCGGCCTCTAAATTCAAACCATTATTTGAACTATTATTATTAGTTAATGAAGAAATATTTTTATTATTATTACTGTCCCCTATATTCTGAAAAGGGGTATTCAAAGTTTTGTATGACCAAACTTGGTTGGGTGGGGGTAATGGATGCGCCAGATTTTTTTCATATTGCATTCTATCTCTTTCTAGCTTTTTGATTTTCGTTGTTCTCATTTTATCAATATGTTGTTCTATGCTTTGGAACACTCGCACATATTCATATTTGTACCTCAAGAAGTCCTCATGTTGTTTAATTGTGGTATCCAATTTCTCTATTTTCTCCTCCAGTTCTTTTATTGTGAGAGAATAATGTTTAATCATGATCTGCTTCAGTTGAAAACCATGTTGATTAAACATATTAATAAGGTCTTTGCGGAAATCAAATTCTGGTATTAAACCCGTTGGATATCACCAACTTCTTAGACCTTTTGGCACAATTTCTGCTCTTAAACATTCTTGAAAATACTCTATTTCTAAATTAAACTTTTTATATTTTAACATGTAAGCATCCAATTCATTTAACAAGTCCGATAGAACAGCACTATTATTCTGTATGTTGCTCAAATCTTAGAAAGAATAATTACTGAAGTGGTATCCAAAAGAATGAATGGCACTTTTACTGCTATTTTAACAAATAGAGCGGAAATTAGCTCTAATGGATTTAATGAATATGAATATTTACCTCATAATCAGAATTTACATAATTTACAGAATGTCCTTAGTAATGAATTTAATCTGGCATGTACTTTTAATTTTTGTTCCAATTATACATACATAAAGGAGATTATATTTAAAAATTGGGTTTTGATTAATGAGGATGCCACTTTGGGTTTTGATACTCAGACCAAACCAAAGATAGTGTGGAGAAAAGCCGTCAGTTTTAAACAAATGTTCCAAAAACAAAGACACCCCTTTATAAGAAATGTAGGAATAACACAATGCGGCAATTGCTCAATTTGTTATGTGATGGAAATAGGCAATAGTATTGTCATTAATGGATATAAAATAAACATCACAAGAAAATTTAACTGCACAACTAAGGGAGTTGTATACATAGCCCAATGCCAAGCTTGCCCATGTTTCTACGTTGGCAAGATGGATAGAAAATTTAGAGAGAGGGTATTGGAGCATTTGAGATGTATCAACCAACATAAAGAAGAAAATGCACTAGCAAGACACATAATAGTGTTCCCTGATCATAAGTTTAAGTTTAAAATTATACAACAAGTAAATCAAGATGAGAGAGGTGGACCTATATCATTAATGCTTGAGAAAATTGAACTCTTATGACAAATTAGGCTAAATGCCTATGTGTATCCAGGTCTAAATGATAAATGCAATATAATGTGTCTGTTAAAGTTAAAAAGTCTGATACCACAAGATGCACAAACAGACTAGTGAAACAATGCAAACGGATCCAAACAGAAGCACACCAGGTGTAAAGGTTCCTTAACGCAAATTTATTTTATACACAATATAACAGCGTTTTCGCTACACAAGGATGGTAGCTTCTTCAGAGTAAATGAGTACAAGTTAAAACACTCTCTTAAAAAGGCAGCAGAGTGTTACGATATTTACATCACTTCCTGACTGCACTTAAATTTAAAGCGCAAATGTCATCGCAAAATCTGCAACATGCGCTCAGTAAATATAACAAATAAAAATAATTTACATCTCAAGTTAAAAAAATGCTAAAAAGTGATTGAAAGTGCTTAGTTCAAAACATCAATATACATTAGTCAAAGCACTTACTCAAGCTAATAACATTGCAATAGTATACAAGAATAAACTAATTTCAACTATTGCAAAATGCAAATGGTATAAAAAGTTTTTTTATGTATGTTTATAATACCAGCATCTATTCAAAACATATTTATAAAAGATGTTACCCACTAAACTAAGCTTGTGTATAATGAATGCACATTCATTATACACAAGCTTAGTTTAGTGGGTAACATCTTTTATAAATATGTTTTGAATAGATGCTGGTATTATAAACATACATAAAAAAACTTTTTATACCATTTGCATTTTGCAATAGTTGAAATTAGTTTATTCTTGTATACTATTGCAATGTTATTAGCTTGAGTAAGTGCTTTGACTAATGTATATTGATGTTTTGAACTAAGCACTTTCAATCACTTTTTAGCATTTTTTTAACTTGAGATGTAAATTATTTTTATTTGTTATATTTACTGAGCGCATGTTGCAGATTTTGCGATGACATTTGCGCTTTAAATTTAAGTGCAGTCAGGAAGTGATGTAAATATCGTAACACTCCGCTGCCTTTTTAAGAGAGTGTTTAACTTGTACTCATTTACTCTGAAGAAGCTACCATCCTTGTGTAGCGAAAACGCTGTTATATTGTGTATAAAATAAATTTGCGTTAAGGAACCTTTACACCTGGTGTGCTTCTGTTTGGATCCGTTTGCAAAGTTAAAAAGTCTGATAAGATAAACAGAATATCTATATTTATAAATGTATGCCTTTTAGCGGGGTGGGAGTATTTATAATTTATAAATTTCATAAATTTATATATTTAAATTACATATATTTGTTATTTCATTTGATGGTTATATTTATGAATTTATAAAGTAAAGTTTTCTTTTATGCATTTATAAAATATTTCATAAGACAATAATTTTAAAATAGTTTTTTTGCTTGTATTTATCCGGTTTTATGTGCTTGCATCTGTTTAGATTGTGTTTATTGATTTGAGAAGTTTAAATACTTTTAAATGAATACACAGTTTTTTATGGGTTATGATTATTTTATGGGTTAAGATAACTTTAAGTAAATTAATCCTTAATTGATGTATTTTTTGGCACCAAATTTAGTAAGTAATACCTAAAAGGCTATAAATATAAGCGTGTTCATGAGTAGAGCGCTTTTTTTCTGAAGAAGTTTCGCAATTTAGTGGAACGAAAAATGTTTTTTATTTTGCGTTTAAAATTAATAAACGGTGATAGTTTGAAAACATTTCTCTCCTGGCATTTTTGTAATAGTTCGGTCTACTTTTGGAGCGGTTTTTGGAAATCTGTGTCAGGCTTCTCATAGGTTTTTGAGTATGTGTGACATTTAAATTTATTTGAGTGTGAGTGAGTCAGAGGTCTTAAACTGGAACACATTGTTCTGAAGTGTATAATAAGGAATTACATTTGGGGTCGACAGAGGTATATAGTCCAGTCCCAGGAAAATAGGGAGTGTTCCTGTTGTTCTGTTAATGGAAATTGTGGAATTTTACTCTTGTGTGCTCTGTGCTCTGGAGTATGTGGTGAAGATTGAGGCTCGTTAATTACTGACGCAGATTTTAAGTGGGGGATGGCAGTCTGGTGGGGTATTGACTGGACATCACATTTAATTGGTGGCAGCTTAGTGAGATTTTTAATTATTAATTATTAATTAGTAGCCTGTGAGTAGTTGTCATTAAGGTGTACATTCTTGACAGCCACAAGGTAAACATTCAGGATTTCAATCTACCACAGTTTTATTTATTTTTTTTAGTTAGATAGTCAGGGATAGCAGGCAATGATGTCAGCAGAAGATTTTAGCAAGATGACAAAGATCCAGTTGGCTAAGGAATGTGAAGCCAGAGGATTGGTGCATGGCAGCTTGACCAAGGAAGCAATGATTTCTGCATTGGTTGCAATCACAGCTCAGACCAGCCATTTGGAGGATATAGGTTCATAGGTTCATAGGATGATACAAGGCTATTGGCCCAGAGGTCCTTATAAGCCTAGCCAAGAATTTCGCCCTGTTCCCTCAAAGTCAGCACCTGTTTCCCCTGTCTAGCAGGGACACATGTGGGATCCCAGGGGTGTATTTTCTGTTTCCCATCCAGTTGTCCAGGTTCCTCTTAAAGAGGGCTAGAGAGGTACTCTGCTTAACATGGAGAAGGAGTCTATTCCACAGATGGGGGAGTCTCTGGGACACAACTCTATCATTCTAACAAGTTCTATTAATGTCACAGACCAGGTTTAAGCCTTACATGCAGTTTGCCTGAGTGGATTTTGACTTATAGATATGCAGCAACTCCATCAAGGCTGGTTCTGAGATGGCCTTGTATGCTAGGCACAGGTCACGTAGATAAACACAGGCTAGTTACCAACCAAAGGATTCCAGTAGAAGAAGCACAAAGTATTCAGAATAGAGCCATGAAATCCACCATGAAGTATAAAACTCTTTATTCACCACAAATAAAACGAACAAGCGCTTTCACATACACCGAGTATGCTTCATCAGGTTACAATATTCAAGTGAAAACCTTCAGCTTATATACTCTACTGAGTCATTTCATTAATCAATTAAGCATTATTCCTTCTGTTGGTAATTATATAATTAAACCATTAAAGGCACTATACATGAATTCGCTCATTTAAAGCAGCAGCTACAGGAATTATCTTAACTCAGCTTGTAAATGTGGAACTTCGCTGTTATAATAATATATTACAAAATTAAAAACAATAATTATTAAGTATATACAAATATACATAAGTTCAAGTTCTAAAACTTCAAACGTTACATAGTGCTATATTATAACTTATTAGAGCATTAACATAATGTATATCAAAATATATAATACAAATAAAAACTATAATAAAATCTAGAATAAAGCTGTTCTGCTAGATCAACATGTTATAGACATATGGAATTCTAAAATTGATAAATGACTAAATATAACTGTATAGACACTGAGTGTATGTTATATAATGTATCTTACTATATGACAATAGAATCTATTGTTGACAAATAAGGTCCTACATAATACATTTACACATCTGTGAGACTAATGCAGTATGTATATATATATATAAATAGTATATAATCTATGGAGATATTTTATCCAATAAGTATCATGATGTTACTTCAGAACTCAATACTCATATATAAATATTCAGCAATAAAGCAATTATGAAAACTATATTTAAAATGAAGTATATAGTCATCTTATCAAAAGATGTAAAGTACTATCAATAAATAAATGATAAACTATCTATTATCATAATAGTTTGGTATATAATACATAGATATATTAATAAGTTAATCTTAAAATATCATCCATTAGTTATCTACGTGCTTCTAATATTGGTTTTATACTGGTACTAATATTTAATCCAGGTTCTATGTGAGCTCGTAATTTAAAAATCCAATCTAGCTCTATTTTGGCTAGTATGTTCATTTTATCGCCTCCTCTAGCTAAAGGTTCAACTACTTGTAGCACTCTGAATTTAAAATGATGATCTTGATTAGTGCTAATATGTTTTGCTAAAGCATTTGTAAGATTCATCTTTCTGATGTCATAAATGTGGTTGTAAATACGGTCTCTTAGCCTTCTTGAAGTGAGACCCACATAGAATGCTTCACATTTCTCACAGTTAGCTAGGTATATTAGATTGGTAGTATTACATGTAGCATTTATCTGGAACCTGTGTGTATATTTCAAAAATGGTGACATAAACTCATTCCCAATATTAATGAACTTACACATATTGCACTTCCCACATGGCCAGGTGCCCTTCTTACAGCCAACATTTCTAATTTTTCCAATTGTATTTGAATTCTTAATCATTCTATCTTTACACAATAACCTCTTTAGGTTGATCTTATTCTTAAACCTAAAGTGAGGGATAGGTCCCACTAAGTCTTTAACACCATTTTCCATTAAAAGGATATCCCAGTTCCCTTTTATAATTTCTATAATGTTATGTATGTCATTCAAATAACTCAGTGTGAAGGCTAACCTTACTTCATTGAGATATTGTTCAGAAAACTGCTGAGTACTTCTATCATATAGCTGTTTATTTCTTATTCTACCATTATTTCCATTACAAGATCTGTTTAAAAGGCTGTGGGGATATCCCCTGTCTATTAGTAGCTTATCCAATAGTGCAAGTTGTTTGTTTCTCTCATGTCCATCAGTGCATATCCTATTGATTCTGGCTCTCTGATTTTGTACTATATTGGGAAATATAAATCGGGGGTGCATACTACTATGATTCAAAATCGCATTTTTCCAACAGGGTTTCCTATATAGTTGCGTAATAAATGTATTACTAGTATCCTTCAATATAGTTATATCTAAAAAATCAATCCTATCATAGGAAAACTCTATGGTGAATCTCAAAAAGTCAGTCATTGATTCCAAATATTCAACAAATCCATTTAACATTGACTGTTCACCCTTCCAAAATATTAAAATATCATCTACAAAGCGTCTATATAAAACTATATTCTCCATATAGTGACTATTAAATAGATGCTTAGATTCCCAATAGTGCATGACAATATTGGCGTAAGAATTTGCACATGGGGTGCCCATTGCAACACCCCATGTTTGCATATATAGATGGTCTTTGTTCTTGAACATGAAAACATTATTCTCTAAAACTAGAGTCAGTAATGTGCATACCAAATATTGCATGTCACTATTCAGAGATTTCTCCTCTAATAGAACCTCTCTCACTGCCTCCACTCCATAGTCATTAGGTATCACTGTGAACAGATTTTTAACATCCAAAGATACTAAAATTAAATTCGAATCATCACTTATCTGAGGTACTATTCGTTGTATATCATCAAGTAATGTATAGGTGTTATTCAAGATAGTGGGTATCCTTCTGGCTACAGGACCTAATTTAAATTCAACAAACTTAGATATATATTAGAAACGAGAGTAGACCAAACACCACGAAAGTTGCAAAAGCTTTATTCTTAAAACCCAGGAAAAGTAAGCGCTTTCGCGTGCCACCAAAAAGCACGCTTCATCAGACAAACTTAGATATATACTCAGTCACCCATTTTTCTCCCGCTACAATGGGTCGTAAAGGTGGGGGGAATTCCATTTTATGTATTTTTGGGAGACCTTTTATATTAGGCACATTGGGCGCTTCAAACAAAAAATAATCATATAGTTGTTTAGAAATTAATCTACACATAAGTAGATCATATAGCATATCATATACAGTATTAATAATCTTGAGTAGCTTGTTAATGTCAATCTTACAATATTTCTCAGTATCATTTAACATATTAAACATCAATTTATCATAAAACGAAGTGTCCAGAACCACGATGCCTCCGCCTTTATCAGCTGGTCTTATGGTCAGTAATTCATTCTTGGATAAATTCTGTAAAGCTTGAAATTCTCCAGAATTTAAGTTATAAAATATTTTAGCATATCTTTTCCCTTTACTCATATCTAAAGTATATTTATAAAAGTAGTTCTCACATTTCTTAATGAAACATTGTATACTGGGAAGTACTTCAGGTATGAATGTGCTCTTTTTCTTGAAATGCATATCAGTATCTAAGTCATTGCCTGTCATTTCATCTTTAAATAACAATTTCAAAGACAGAGTTCGCGTGAACATTCGTAAATCTATTAAAAGTTCAGTTAACTTACTACTCTGTGATGGTATAAAGGATAGTCCTTTATTTAACACGCTCATTTCATTAGTCGTAAGAGTTTGGCTGGATAGATTGAATACCAATTCATTCTTTAGCGTTGTTTCCTCCATTCTTCCACGGCTTCCCCCGAGAACTTGCGCTTCCTTCTGCCTCTGCTGTTCGACCTCATTCTGTTCTCCTGCCGATAACGAACTGGAAAAGGTAAAAAACCTTGAGCTGTTATGGCCGTAGGTAGCTTTGGTCTCGCTCCATTAGATACGGAAGTCAACAGAGCCTCCTGATTCGGAGGCGGAGTATTGTAGGCGTCTGTTCCTATTGGTTGTGTATTCTGTTCATTACTAAATATACGACTCTGAAAGCCACTTCCCATGGACGGTGCTGCTGCAGTTAAAGTGGAAATGTCTTGTGTAGCAGTTTCAGCGTTCGCATTAGATGTAGGCATGCGTTTAGTTTTCTCTGCATAAGATTCAGATGGGTTAGTAGTATTCGCCCTTGGCCAGACAAAAATCTGGCCAGACACAAAATCGCGATAGTCTCTCATGAGTTTCTTGTGCTTCAGTTGTTGCAATCTATCACTGAACGCTAACACTTGTAGGAACATACCTTCTAATTTTTTAAGATGTATTTCCCCTTTAAAACATTGTAACAATTCAGTATGTATCTCGTCAGCTTTTTCAGTGAGTTCTTTCTCAATGGGGGTGAAATATTCGATAAGTAAATGAATATATTGCTTACTAAAGCTGATGTTCAACTCTTGCCACTTCTTCAGCAACAGCGGATATGTTTCGCCATAAGTAGGCATACATAGGATTCGCATGCCTCTTGGAATGACATTAAAGTGTAGGCATGCCTCAAGGTGCCGTCTCTGCCAAACAAGTCTATTGAGTTTATACAGTACATTTTCGAGTTCTCTTAAACTCTCATAGAACTCTTATGTATCGGTACAATACCTTCTTCGTTGGTAGTAGGCAGGTGTAATTCTAACCCCAATAGTGGGTTAACTTGTTGTGAGATGACATCCTTCCATTTCGTAGTATGTTGCATTGGGGTAGGATTGTAGTCAAGTTCGACCGGTATATTTTCCATCGTGTGAAGGTAACAGCACCAAAACCAATGAGTAATGTAGATAAACACAGGCTAGGCACAGGTCACCTGTGAGCAGTCTGTACAAGACTGAATAGAGGGACAGGGCTTTTAGCCTATCTGTATAGGACAGGTATTTGAGACCCTGGATTTTCCTTGTCAGGAACCTCTGTGGTCTTTCCAGCTGCTGCATGTGCTTGGCAAGGTACATGCTGGAGAGAGCGTTGTACTCAATAATGGGTCTGACAAGGGAGGAGTACAGGGATGTTATGACCTCCTTGTTCCTGGATAAAATACCCTTACTTATGAGGTGGGTCATGTAGAAAGTCTTCCGTACAATGAAGGCAATGTGGTGGTCAAAAGTCAGGTTGCTATCAACCTGCATGCCCAAGTCCCTCACGACTGCATGCATGCTTAGTACATTGTTATTAATGTGATAATTAGTGGGAATGCCATTTTCCCCAAAGGGGATAATGATGCATTTCTTGGTATCCAGTTTGAGGCCATGCTCCTGGCAGCAGTCGTTAGTTTGGGTAAGGACCTCTTGGATGATGGTCACATCACTAGGGGAATTTAAGACAGTGCCCAGCTTGCAGTCATCTGCAAATTTGGTTAGCCACAGACCACTGGTTTGGGCTTGCACCTCAAAAAAGTATATCCCAAACAGTTGAGGCCCCAAGACCGATCCTTGGGGTACATCACTCATTATGGGTCTTCTACTAAGGGTAGCTTCCCCTATTTTGGCTGAGTGGGTTCTATCAGTGAGAGAGTTAGATACCCATCTGGTAACATATGGGTTGATGCCTAGCTGGGAGAGTTTATCTATTATGCCCGAGCGGGGAATAGTGTCGAAGGCTTTGGCTAGGTCAAAGTTTGATGTTGGTGATGTGTAGCCTGCTGAGATAGGACAGTCCACCTTTTCTTTGGAGGACCTGAGAATCCATCTGGAGTTAGTGAGACTGTGCCTGGAAGCAAAATGACTGGAGACTGAGGAGAAACTGCTCCTAGAGATCCAACATCTGGAGGCTGAGGAGAAACAGTGTCAATATAAATTGGAGACCAAATGTCTTGAACTGGAATCAACAATGAGGCTGATTTAGAAGCTGAGGACAACAAAAGACTGTGCCTGGAGAGTCAACATTTGGAGGCTGAATGAAGCAAAAATGGCTGGAGGCCGAAGAGAGACTGAGGCATTTCGAAACTGAGGACAATGAGAGAGAGCACCGATATGACATGGAGCTTCAAATCCTTCAAGAGGTTCATGGAGGTAATGGGGAAGGTAATAACTGGACCCCAGAAGCCGTAAATGTCAATAAACATTTTCCTCAGTACAGGGATGGGGATGTCTTTGATAGTTTTATTCATATTTTTGAGAGGGTATGTAGACAATATGATGCTGACCATGAACTCTCAGTTTGGCGCCTGACTCCCCCCTACTCCACGGTAAAGCTGTTCAGGCTGTAGCAAAGTTAAATGATGTAGATTGTGTGAATTATGAAAAAGTGAAATGCTGCATGCTTGATTATTTCAAATGTACACCTGAGGCATATACAAAAAAGTTTTGTGAACATAGACGCAAGGCAGATGAAAGTGTACATGATTATATTGCTGACTTAAGTACTCACTTTCATAGATGGGTGAGTGGGTGTCAGGTCACCACTTTTGAGGGTATGGCAGACCTCTTGGTGAGGGAACAAGCCCTCAGTACTTTGCCTGATGACATGAAAGTCTGGTTAACAGTGAGTGTAACTCGGCAGAGGAGTTGGGGAGAAAATGGGATCTGTATTTGGCAAGCAGAGCACCACTGCATAAGAAAGGGACACCCAGTGCTGTATATGTACATAAAGAAACCCAAGGGGGCAGTCTAAACCACTCCAACAGAGTACACCAGTAACAGGGGAAACTACTAATCCAAGTGCACGGTTAAGGATTAGATGTTTCAAGAGTAACCAGAAGGGACACATAGCAGCCAAATGTCCACTGAGGCAAGGTGAGAAACAGAAGGTGAGGGAGCCAGTAAGTGTGGATGACAAAATGCCAGTAGTAAGTTGTTTAGAAAAAATGGGGGTGCCAAATTAACACCAAAATTTATATCCTATCTTAGTAAATGTTAAACTGGTAACTGCTAAGAGGGACACAGCTTCTGATATAACCATTGTGAGGCCTGCAGTGGTTAGATAAGAGCAGTACTTGCTTGGGCAGTCCACTCTAGTCAGAGCATTGGGAGGGACCCCATTCCAAATACCTTTGGCTAGGCTTCATCTTGACTGGGAGGGTGGAAGAGGAAGCAAGCAAGTAGGTGTGTTTGAGGATATTCCTGCAGATGTACTGATAGGGAATGACTTTGATGATGCAGTACCTTGTGTACATGGAGTGACATGCAGTCAGGCTTGGAGAAAGGTGTGGATGTCCGGTAGACTGGAAGAGACCCAAAATGTTCTCATACCTGAAGCTGGAACTAGTGTGGTGGCTGTTTTAGAGAAGGTGCTATCTGGTAGCAGGAAGTCAGAATGTAAACCACAGCTGCTTGTAGGTACTGATGTTCTCTTGGACATGGTGACTGAGAGGACAAAGGTGAGTCTTGATAGCCAGAGTGAAAGTGAGGTGCAGCTCTTGGAAGTGACTAGACTTCCTGTGGAAGGGGAGCTGGGGAAGGTCATGAAGGTAGAACTGAGACATGCTCAACTTACATATCCTACATTACAAAGCTTGAGGAAGATGACTAAGGAGGCACCTGAGGCTGAAGGAAGAGGAGAGTCTGTATATTGGAAGAAAGGTTTGTTGTATAGAGAGTGGACTCCTAGAGGTGGACTAGAAGGTGAAGTAATTTGGCAGTTGGTAGTGCCTGGTGATTACTGTTTGCCACTTTTAGCCATAAGACATGACATTCCTTTCTCAGGTAATATGGGTATAAGACATACTAAGAGATGTATTATGCAAAATTTCTATTGGCCTGGAATTGCAAGGGATGTGGTATGATATTGTAGGACATGTGAACAGTGCCAGAAAGTTGGCAAAGCAGGGGACAAGGCTAAGGTTCCATTAATGCCTTTGCCTATTATTGAAGAGCCATTTCAGAGAAAGGCCCTGGATATTGTGGGACCCATGAGTACTCCAAGTTCTACAGGAAAGAAATGCATCTTACTGGTAGTAGACTATGCTGATATCCTGAAGTGGTGGCTCTGTCATCTATTGAGGCAGAGAAGGTGGCAAATACTTTGCTAGGAATCTTCAGCAGAGTAGATTTTCCATGGAAAATACTGACTGACCGAGGTGCCAACTTCATGTCAGACCTGCTGACTTGTCTGTGGAACTGTTGTAGGGTGAAACATCTAAAGATCATCCCCTACCATCCCCAGACTAATGGTCTTGTGGAGAGGTTAAATTCTACATTGAAGACTATGGTATGTGCATTTGCAGACCAACATGTTTGGGAGGTCATGGATAGATTAAGCACAGCAGGATTAACCATTAAACCTAATAAGTGTCAAGTGGATATGGCAGAGGTCACTTACTTAAGACACAGAGTGGGAAGTGGGAAGATTAGGCCAGAACCTGCCAAGGTGGAAGCTATTCAAGAGTGGCCAGTTCCTATTACTAAGAAACAAGTGAGAGCATTTCTAGGGACAGTGGTGTACTATTGGAGATTTGTATGCAATTACAGTACCATAGCTGCATCCCTTACTGACCTAACTAGGAAGAATAAACCAGACAAGGTAGTGTGGACCACAGATTGTGAAGAGGCATTCCATGAACCTAAAAGGATTTTGGGAGGACCCACCATGTTATCAAACCGAGATTACAATAAAGAATTTATTGCACAGGTAGATGCTTCAAAATATGGGGTGGGGGCTGTACTTAGCCAAGTTTCCGCAGAAGGAGAAGAGCACCCAGTGGTATATCTGAACCACAGACTCCAATCTACAGAAGAATGTTATGCAGCCATGGAGAAAGAGTGCTTGGCCATAGTGTCATTATTGCAAAAGCCGCAGCCTTATCTTTATGGGAGAAAATTCACTGTACTCACAGATCATAACCCTTTAACATAGCTTAATAGGTTCAGTAAGCAAAATGCCAAGTTACTGAGGTGGAGTCTGGGATTGCAACATATGATATGACCATACAACATCGTAGTGGGGTTAAGAATGCCAATGCGGATGGATTGTCCAGGACAGGAGTGGGTTAATACTCCCAAGTAGATCTATTTTTCTCAAGTGTCGGTTTTCAAGGGTCACTTGAAAATCATTCTTGAGTCATAAGGGGAGGAGAAATGTGAAGAAAATGAAACACTGTCATCTGTGTTGCATGTTTGACAAGAGATTTGTGTATATTCTCAGATTAACTTGTACTGTATGCCAGCATGTCTAATTGTGAAAATGTAAATAAGTTTTAAAATGTTGAGTATCTCCCTGCTTATACAAAATTATTAAAGAATCTGTCAATATGTTGATACATTTCTAATTGCACATATTTGTGAGAGAGATTCTAAAATACAAACTGTCTGTAGAGAATCAGCTGAACAGTAGGTGATGTCATTAGAATGTTACTGGTTGCTAGGTGATTATTTGAACAGCTAATGGACATGAAAAAGGACTTTTTTTAAAACATCTGACTGTTATTTTTTAAACAAGACAGCTCAGACTGTTAACCTGGACTATATAAAAGAAACTGCTGAAGTCAGTTGTTGGGCAGATTGTGAAGAGCAGCAGTTAGTTGAGAGTTACAGTCAGTTACAGTGCTGTGCAGAAGATACCCAAAAAAGGACTCACCAAAAAACTGTAAGCCTGCCTTTACAGTTATGTTTTAGATTAGATCAGGGACAGTATTCTCTAGTTAGATTAAAAAAGTTTAGTTATTTAGATAGAGTTTTTCTAAAATGATGGACTTCTATCCTACAGTTTAATTTTATATTTCTGGGGATTGAATTCTAGTGTTTATTGAACGTTATTGATTTAATCCGCGGTGGTGGTGCTGCGGTAGCATTGTCGCCTCACAGTAAGACGCTGTCCGGTTCGATTCTCAGCTAGAGTGTCTTCTGCATGGTGATATGCATGAATGGGTGTACCTTCATTGAAGGTCGTGCATCAGGGCTGGTAACTCGGCACATAAAAATCAACTACCAATCATTAGCGGACCGGAGTTCCGCTGTGGTGACCCCTAACCGGGAAAAGCCGAAAGACACAAACATTGATTTACATTCTTGTAATAATTTTGCTTATTATTAAAAGTTTTTTTTTCATTACTTTACATTGTGGCTGGACAATCAGTGTGTTCTTTAGAGATTAGAGTGCTTATACCTGTTTGACACTCCCATGTCACTTTGAATGACTGGCTGCTTCTGGTCATAGCTATCATTCTTTTTGATATTCAATTTCTTAATAATTGATCACCCTTTGAAGGTCCTGTAGAACTGTCTGACTGTGGTGGCAGTGTTTACCATTTGTATTGGGGAGAGAACGCAGCTGTAAATCTGTGTCAGGCTTCCCATGAGTGTTTATGTGTGTGTGAGATTTAAATTTATTTTGAGTGTGAGTGAGTCAGAGGTCTTAAATTGGAACACATTGCTCTGAAGTGTATGATAAGGGATTACATTTGGGGTGGACAGAGATATATAGTCCAGTCTCAGGAAAATAGAGCATGTTCCTGTTGAGCTCTTAAGGGAAATTGTGGAATTTTACTCTTGTGTGCTGTGTGTTCTGGTGTTTTCCATGACACTCCCATGCTGGAGTCAGTAGTGAGGATTGAGGCTCCTTAATTACTGACCCAGTTTTTAAGTGGAGGGCATCACATTATTGTTGGCAGTCTGATGGGGTATTGACCAGATGTCACAGATGGGATTAAGGAAGTTGAAACTCAGTGTTACTGTTTGGTACAATGGGGGGAAAAGTGATATTCAGGAAGGACATAAAATTGCTACCTCTGTGTATCATTGAGTTATGCTACTATAATGTTGTTACATGAAACAGACTAAGAGACAGGGTTCTTGGTTCTCACTGTGTATGTTGGTTACTCCAGGGGAATCCTGATATGTAGAGGGATATAGAGATAAGGTTTTGATAAATAGAAATGGTACTTTGATTTCTAGCTGTTCGGAAAGGCTTCAGGAGCTGTCATTATATTATGTTTCTTATAAGTTACTCAGAGGTTGCTCTGTCCTTTCTGTGTGGTGGAGGCTCTTCCATATCTATGTGAAAGCCTATATCTGATGTGCACTGCTAGGAGAGGTAACACTAGATCAAGAACCATAGACTTAAAATGAATATCAAGAGTGTAATCAAGAAAGTGTCAGATAAATTATAAATTATACAACACCATTGAAAATTATGGAATAGGCTTCCACATATTATTTAGTTTAGGTATAGATCTTTGTCAAATAAAGTATCTGAATAGTTATCAAGATAAGTTACAACTTGCTGCTTTATTGGAGCAGTGTGTATGTTTTAGAAAGGTCAGGGGATGGGTAAACAAAGTCCCCCATTGTAAAGTACTGTAGTTAAACTGTTGATGTTTTTTAATTGGACTGTTGTGTGGTAGGCAAAGTACCCCAGTATGAAGAAGCTATAGGTAAAAATGGTTGCAGTTTGCATTTAGAGTATTAGGTTCAATAGAATGTGCACATGATCTGTTTTTGCAGATGCTAAAATTCTCAGTAGTGACTGTGACTGATGGTCAACATTATGCACTTTGTACTATGAATGTGAAGGTAAATCTTTTGCAAACAGAAAATAATATCTGTTGCTTTTTAACAGACAGAAACACATTTAGAAAAATGATTTTTTCCAGAAGCTGCACATTTTCTTATCTTTAGCTGGACACTTTAATTTGTGAGGAAACTGTCCGCTAAGTTTATGACACAGGGAAATATGCTAAAGAGTCTTCTGAGCATTATGAATGCAATTTGGGAGGACACTGTCCACTAAGTTTATGACACAGTGAAATATGCTAGAGAGTTTTCTGAACATTATGAATGCAATTTATTCTATGTGGCTTCCTGTCATGAAGTAACTTAATAGATGTCACAGCATACCGGACTTGACACACTTTTTGCTCTATTTTTAGCCTCTAATGGCTCCCTGTCATAAGACTGAAACCTAATTGCATTAAGATTAGAAGACTGAAACTAAAATCCTAAAATCCATAGAACACTGAAACTCATAATTTCGAAATAATACCATATGTGACATGAAAGTAAACACAAAGCATGGTCTTAACATTCAAAATGCTGATGTATAATGTTGAAACCAGTGTTTTCTTATTTTTAGAGCTGCAAACCTGGATTTTGAGTAGATATTTAGGGAGGTTGGAGGAACAGCCCCTCAAAATGGGCAGTGCAAGGTACTTGCCCTGTAAAAACATAATTTATTTCCATTTGTTGTCTTAAGTTTATGTCTCATATTTTTGTTTGGCTTTTATGATTTGTTTGATTGAAACATTATTCTTCATACCCAGCTCATAGGAGAATGTGCACATTTTTTTTAGTTGCACCTTACAGGAATGATGTCAGTGCCTGACACGTAGTTTTTTGCTTTCTATGAGATTGTGGTTTTCCTCACATAGAGAATGCCATGTATTTTATTTTGTGTTGTTTATCTTTCTCTCAGTTGCATTAACCTCAGAATGAGAATAATAAAGCAAGAGAGTATGAGGAAACTTCATCTGAGAGTACAGAGGCTTGCCTACCTACAAAAATAACACTTTTTCAAATATAAATCAAGGTACTGGAAACAAATAATTAGAGAAAGAAAGTTAATAGAATGCGAAGAGGCCAAGAATACATTTGTGCTTCAGGCTAGAGATTGCCTTTGCTATCAGGGGTTGATGTCAGAGTATAGACAAAGAGAAAGGAATAGGAGGACCCTAAGTGAAATACTAGCACTGGTAGAGTTTTTAATAGAATCTAAAGCAAAAGCTGCTGTTAAAAAATGGATAATTCTTGGGGCATATAAAATATTGCATGAGGAGTATAGGAATTAATCAGGAGAGATTAGAAAGGATTGAAAGATAAATTGGATAAACAGTTCACAAAGAAACAATGGGAGGATATATGTATGCCTCCCAAATATGCAACAAAGTCTAGAAGATTTAGGATTTTTGCTTGGAAGTGTTTGCACAAGTATTTGTATACCCCACGCAGACTGCAAATCATTTTTCCTCGGGTAGATTGCAAATGTTGGAGGTGTGATGGGGAAAGTGGTAAATGGGAACATATTTTTTGGGAATGTGATGAGATAGCAGACTTAAAAAACTCCATGCAGACTACTCTGTCAGAAATACTGGATGAGCAAGCTGGTGTAAGTAAGGAAATTATTTTATTTTTGAGCTGTGATACAGATTCAGAATTGCTTGGACAGAGTAAGGCCATGCTGAGTTTAATTCTCATGGCTGGCAAAACATCAATTACTAGAAAATGGAAATCAAAGGCTAAACCAACAATACTAGAAGTAGTGACTATAGTAACAGGGATAAAAGAAGTGGAAATGGGATCTTTAGAAAGGGGTAGTAGCAAGTTGCATAGAAAAGGGAAATTGCAGGAACAATACAAGCAGAATGATGTTTTGGAGAAGGAATGAGGTTTAAGGGAAGGCAGGAACTAAATGCAGTGTTTGATTGGCAATGACAGTATAGAAGATTATATGTGATGTGTAATGTTTGCAACTTAAATTATGTCAATATGGTTTGTTTTCATTTTTAGAAATGTATGATTGTCTATGTCATAAGTGATAATTCAATAAAGATATTTCTTGTTTATAAAAAAGATCAGTACTATCAGCAGTTATTAGTGAATCCTTTTTAGGCACATATTCAATAATATTCAAGGATATTGAGTTTCATTACCTTGCAGCTTTCACAATTTTGGTTTCAGTCTTATTATTTTCTGTTATTTAGACTTCAGTTGTGTGATACGGCACTGCCTGTAACTCAAAAAAGCTTAAAGCCCTGCTGTGATTTGCTAGATTTTTTGAAGCCAAGTTTGGTTTCCTAAGCACATTTCTTCTTAGCTTTATTAACATGAGGATTTGTATTAATTGGGCTATTATCTCTTTATCATGGTCATTAAGCTCACACATTTGCTAGCATCCAGTGTCTAGTATGGTATGTTTTTAAAGTTTAATTTACCTGTTATGCTATTTTTCTAAATATATTTTCTTACTAAACATTTTGGGTAAGAATACATTGCAGGGTTTATTTTATTTCTAATAATTTGTCATCATTCCCTGCCAAAGTATTATAAATGTCATGCAGTCTTTTGCCAGCTACATGAAATAACAATTACTTAAACCAATCATCTCCAGTTACATTCATAACTGTAATGCAGTTCTCATACCTTTCATCCATTCCATCTAGTGTGGTCCCATTGTTTGGTATCCCTCTGTCAAAAGAGAGTAGAACAGTTTTATACCATGCCATCACTGTAGATCAGGCTCTTTTTCTCACAACCAATGTTTCATTATATAAAAAAGAAAAACTTGAGGAAGTACATAGAAAAAGGGCTTGCACTTAAAACGTGCAATGATATGTATATATTAGTTTCAGTGTGTGGTCTATATAAATATAGGTATTGTCAAACAAACTATAATGCTGATGTAGGCACTTTTACTTATTAATAGGAATACATTTAAAAAGTGAAGCTTGGTCACAAGGTAAAGATTTAAGTTAAAAAAACATATGTTCTGCAGTCCAAACTGTAGTTTGGTATATAATCTGCTATAAAAATGGCTTCTATCCAATTGATGTAGCAGCTAGGAAGCATCAACTAAATTAAAATTCTTGGAGTAAATTTTCATTAATATTCATGGCCAAAACCTTTGATTTTGTCATTTTTAGAACATTTTATAAAATTATATAACCTGGGCTTCCTGAATACTGGTAAAACATGAGATTTCACAAAACTCATTTTAGAGTATGTTATTCAACGGCATAGAGAAGGTGGAGTAGAAGGGGCAGCTACTCTGGGCACCAGCTTGTAGGGGGTTGCCAAGTGAGAAGAACAGTTTGAAAGTTTACAAGCTACCAAATTTTTCTTTCAAAACTTTCACTGAATTATTACATTGCTACATAATAAATGTATTTTTCTAAGTGGTCTGTGCTCTCATGATTAATGATAGCATAGAAAGTTCCTATGGGGTGCTAAGCTCCCCAGCCATAGCTATGGAGTTATTCACTGAACACAACTTGCATTTCTCCTTATATTTATTATTGTGCAACTCCTGATTTATATTATTTAGTCTTCTGCATTTAAAAGCTACATTAGAATGGAATCACTATACTTACAGGGAGATATAGTAACAATCATTAACACAATTCATGCAATTCCAGCTAATGAAACTGAAACTGCATTATTTTAATAACCCTAAACCAGCGTGCCTCATTCATGGATTGTGTCCCTGGTTGATTCGCTGCGGCATTCGTAGACCAGTTAGGAGATGGCTATTTTAACTGAAGTACAACGCCACTATTCTTCTATGCCTTTTATACAGCAGTCTGTCCTGAGTCATAGCAACAATCCTGCATCTTTGTGATAATATTCTATGGTGCAAGGAACAGAAGCATGAAATGGTGCCAGAATAACCAGCAACTGTTAAAATGTCAGAATAATGATAATTGCATATAGTCTTTAAAATGTAGAAACTGGCAAATCAATGAAGACAAGAATTATTCACACATTTATGATAGTATTGCAGGGCTTAGATGATATATTATAAGCAGATGTAGGGCATATATGAGTGCTCTATTAATCAGAGCAAGAGCTAAAACTGGGCCATCATCTACAGAAGTTACAAAGGTATATTGTTTGACCTACTTCCACAAAATATATTACAACAAACAAGGTTTCTTCTGTGTTAATGCAGTCTGTAAGCATAATGTCCCAGGTGGTAAAGACAACAATTTTACACTGCAGCATTACAAAATACAAAATAGCTTTTCTGTAGTTGGCCAAAATGGTTAAGTGGAATGCAGTATCCACTGGGACCTCACTCCAATTGCTAGGTAGTTGAGAAAGTATAAAACTAAGATATATGTGAACCAGCAAGGTAATCAAAGTGTCTGTTTTGGAGACTCAAGGTTTATTATTAGTAGAGAAAACAAATAATTATTGAATGTCCTATGTAAACTAGAATGATGATAGTTTTCAAGGAAGGTATCTGTTTCTCTGCTTTCATTCTAAGGAAAACTAATATAACAGGAGCAGAATAAGGACTTGCAGTAGTTTTTTGAGATATGTGCAGAGCTGTCATAGAAAATAAATATATTTTTTCACTAGGCATACCTATACAGAAGTCACTGAAGTAAATTTTATTATAAAACGTAATATATAATTTCATAAAAGAAACCAATCCTCAGTAGAGGCATAGTAGGTTTATTCAAACAGTATGGAAAGACTCATTACATTGAGTAGGCAGTAAATTAGATGAATCTAATGAACAAATGCTTTAAATATTGAATGCCTTCCCATACATAGCTGCAAAATATAAGCTAGTCACTATATGTGTATCATTAATAATTACGCAAAATGAAGGTTGAGACAGTCCCCTAATAAGAAAATCATATGGAGATACATCTGAAATATAGAGGACAAATTGCAATGAAGTTTGTGCCAAAGCTTTGATTTGCATAAAAGCTCAAAAACCTTAGCTTTCTCAACAAAATTAAAAAGACAGGGAACTATTTGAATAAGTGAAAGAAGGTCCCTGTATTGGACTTTGTGATATCTGCAACTAACTCCCTTACTAAAATAAGACTCTGAGGTTGCCATGCTTTGGACTAAATAATGCTCAGTTAACAGACAAAATAATTCAATGTAAACTGGGATTTCCTGACATCAAACCATTTGCACATAAATTGCTTGGGCCACTGTGCTCATCTGGCTTCATGCAAGCGCATCTTAAATACTTAAAAACAACATTCAATCTGAGTGGGTGGCACAGAAACGATATTCTTTCAGAGAACTTATAGAGTAAATAATTATTAAATCACAATTATCAACTTCTAACTTTCTTGTTAGCCTTATAATAAAGAACTAGCTCATGGCAATTATCCTTGGTGGGAAGTTGGCATAATGGTCAAGGTGTTTACCTTACAATCACAAGATGAAAGGGTTTGATTCTCACATGGGGTAATTGGTTAGGCTTAAACTAGCCCACAAGGATAGTTAGCCTAGTAGTAATCTATGAACTTCTGTAGTGTATTGAGCTATCATTGCTGAACTATTGCTCACATGAAGACACCATTCATTATAAACATGGCAGCTGTCACAGATCAGATACAGGCATGAGCAAATGGCACACAATGATAGATCTAATTATCTGATTCTGGAGTATACCATCATCTGAGAAGATGTATTACAAAACAGAATTTCTTTAGAATTTGACACGCTATATATTCACATGATTACCCCAGAACTGCATAAACTAACTCACTGTTATTTGAAAAACATTGGGAAAGATACTGGAGCCAGTCACAAAAGAGAATAGAGTGCTGTATTACAAATTTAAAATATTATTATAAGCGGAAACATATCAACTGCGGTGGTATGGTGGTAGCGTTGTTACCTCACAGCAAGAGGTTCTCCCGTTTGATTCTCAGCTTGGCTTGGGAGTGCCTTCTGTGTGGAGTCTGCATGTCCTCCCCACGGCTGGGTAGCGTTCGAAAGACATGCGTGCGTAAATGGGCATGCCTTCGTTGAAGGTTGGGTGTCAAGCTGGCACCACGGCATTTCATAAAAATCTACTGCCAATCATTAGTGGACCGGAGTTCCACTGTGGCAACACCTTACCGGGAAAAAGCCGAAAGACAAACAACAACAATGACATTATAAGCGGAAACATATGAGGAAATGGATGAGCTTTTGGGCAAAGTATTTACTGTAATGTATCATGGAAGTGTTAACATAAAGAAAGCCAAAAATAAAATATATAAACAAGAAATATGATGCATACAAATACCTGCAGGGGAATAAAGGAGAAGCAATCAGATCAGAAAAAAATGTAGCATGTCATATTCTTTAAGCAGAACAAAATTAGAGCTTAAAAACATTTTGAGGATCAGGTAATTTATGGATCCTTATTATAATTCCAAGGGCTGTAATTGAAAACTTCAGAAGTGAGTGAATATAATCACAAAAGTGAGGGAATATATATAGTCTCTGACATTGTAGTACTTCAGTGCATTCCACTATTTTGAGAAACATAAACCTCAAAATTTGCATTTATAATTATAAGGTATATGAGATGTACAGACTCTTCCCCCACACTGAGGGTGTAGGGGGACTTGTCCTCATACAAGAATGCATTAATACAGTGCCTGTGAGATGTGTAGTTTGTTGTTTTGGTTCTGGAATCATACTGAATATTTCACAATTAAAAGGCACTGAATATTGGTCTCACACTTTGTGTGTGCATATACTACAGAAATGGTCATGTGCTTTATGTTGATACACTTATGTTGAGAAAAATATGACACATTACCATGCGTGGTCTGACGTTAATCCTCAAAACATGCAAAGAAAAGTGCAGTCTTTTTTTGTAGGGATAACCCCCCCTGCATCCCCATGTCCCTTGATTATATATACTAACTCTGAGATTGCACAATCCCCAGGGAAAGGGCATATTCTCCTATCCCGGAGACTGTCACTCTTGAACAACTGGTGACCATCTGCATATGTTGACCAACAATTTCAATTTATGTCAGGACTCTCATATATATATATATATATATATATATATATATATATATATATATATATACATATATATACACATACACGCACACAAAGTAGATATCAGAGATATCAAATGTCCTAAATGTTGACATCTGTTTTGTCGACATGCTTTAGTCAAAAGTACATGTACCAATGTAGTACACAGGTCAATAAAAATGCAAATATTACTGCACTTATAAGTTAGTAAACCATAAAGAGATAAATAAATGTTTAATTTGGTAAATATACCAAGATTAAACAAAGGCCACACAGTGAAAGCTGGGGTCTCTACAGCAGCAACAAAGTCTCCTTCCAAAGATGTCTGTACAAACGATTCACACTCAGAACCCAAAAAGCTTTTATTGACTAGACCCGATAAGCGCATTCACAATAAGTATTCTGCTTCTTCAGACCATTAACTAATGGTCTGTTATTCTTTTGTACTTTGGTAAATAACAATCCCATAAACGTAGGCTAGGAAACAGTAACACAGTCTGTTAAAAGATCTAACTAAAAAGATATATCAGAAGAATATAAAAGAAATAATGAATATTACAAAAATTAAATATTTAATATCACACAAGTAACTCTACATCCTTTAAAGATAAAGGATTTAGAATAATTAAACTAGACTTAGCTAGTTAAAGTGAAACTATAAAAGGGTATACATATTTCAGAGCAATGCTAGTACAAATAAGGAAATCAGTTATTTGGATAACACCAAAAGGGTGGAGATAATACTTTTTTTTTTTGCTTTTCATCTCAAAAAACTTGTGACACCCAGAGTTAATAAGCACTGCTGCTATAGCAGGAAACTCCTGAATTATCTGTAAAAATGTCCTGTTATGTTTGCAGGCTATCCCAGAAAAAATGAAATGAGAGGAAAGTGGTAATGTCATCTGCAAGAGAAGATAGCCCATGCAGTACTAACAACCGAAAATAAATAAATAAACCAATGAAAAATGCTACAGCAGATGAATTGTAATCAGGTGTATAGTGCTCTGGTATTAACATCATCAAGGAGTATCAAAAATAATTTGAAGTTCACGTAAGATTTAAATGGAATTAAATGAAAGCAATCCAGAAATCAAGTTAACATACTTATAGGGAAAACACGCAATGAAGACGACCACATGACTAGGAAATAAATAAACATTTCAAAACACCCTTTAACAAATTAATAAATAATGTACTTACATTCAAGATCTTCATTCATTGAGGGAAAGGTGTAATCAATTTAAAAAAAAAAAAATAAGTTCCATAATTTTAAGGACCTTTTAGCATTTCCCCTTTATAAATTGCAGGTAAATTTAATCCACGGTACACCAAAAAACCATATGCAGAGCTATAGAGCTTAACAAAATTCTTATTATGATTATTATGGAAAAAATGAAATTTTTTTTGTATTTTCACTTTAAACATTCAGTCTGATTTGTATACCATTTTGGTTTATATAATTGGCAAAATAATCTGTATATAAAACTAGTTGTTTGTGGCAGGTATACACTATATGAAATGCATGCCTCGCATTATTATGAACCTGCAAATCTAAAATAACATGCCAGTAAACCGAACACTTATTGTGAGGAAAGCCATGTCTATAAGTATAATTAATAGGTCTCAGGGCTGCCCAAAATGCAACAAAATCACTCAGATTATGAACCTTCTAAAGCAGAAAACATGAGCTAGTGCCTAATTCTATTGTCAGACAAAAAAATGACAAAAAGATGGCCACGTCCTTTTTAACATTAGAATGCGGATATACTGTAACCACAGAAGACGTTTCCTACCTCTTCTTAAATGCAGTCTTTATTCTCTGCCCTTCCCAAACTTTAGAATCATAATACCTCCACTTAAGCCACTTTTCACCCTGCTGACTATTCTCAGCATATTCCACATCATCCATTGTTTTACATCAAATACTGATAACTTCATCACAAAGAAACTTTATTGTCATTTAGGAAACACAAGTGACACCTAAATAAAATTTCAAGTGTCAGCTCTTTTACAGGAAAAAGAAAAACAAACACAAAAAGACAAGACATGGTAGGTATTAAAGAATAAACAATAACTATAGTACAAAAGTAAATATCTAGGTAGCTGACGCACATGCTTGTACACTATTTATATACACTGGACAGACACACTGACTACTAGATGATTAACACATGAAAAGAAAAGTACTCTATACACAGAGGTGAGATTGGGTGACAGTGCACATAAGGAAGTGACTGGAATTGCACTTGAATGAGAGTATATTAATTTTAGTATGCAATAAATAAATAGAATTACTGCATGGAAAAAAAAGAATGAGAGAGTAACAATCTGTTATAGCTTTGATACATCCAGATTTAGGTCTGCATTAATGAGTCTTATTGCAGTTGGATAAAAACTGTTCATGAATATGGAGGTCATGCAGTGGATACTCTGTAACCTTCTACCAGATGCAAGTTTAGTGAACCAGCCATATGCTGGAATTACTAAACTACTACTAAACTACTACTACAACACAAATCCCTAAACTGCTCACCAAACATACTAGCTTGGTTTTTCAACTACCTTTCTGATAGGAAACAGTCTGTCAAATGGCAAAACAAGCAATCCGATTATCTCATAACCAAAACTAGAGTCCCCCAAGGGTCCATTCTTGGCCCGCTATTATTTAATATATTCATTAATAACCTACATAAAGCATCCTATCTCAGTACTCTCATTCAATATGTAGACAATTCAACTATCATCACCTCTGCCAACAACCTACTAGATCTCAAGCTTTCAACACAAAAAGCCTTTACTTCTATTGAATCCTGGCTAAACAATACTCAACTTCTACTCAATCCAAAAAAAATCTAAACTCTTAATATTTTCTTCAAAACCTCTAAATCAAGACTTTAAAATTTTCTCTCACAACAATACTGAAATTGAGCTTCTAAAATCATCAAAACTGCTGGATATCACAACTGATGATAAACTCTCCTTTGAAAATCATATTCACAGCACAATCAAGAAGACCCATTATAAACTTGGTACGCTCTATAGGCATAAGCTTTATATGGATATGCCTACCAAGATAAAATTGGCTAACAGCTTACTCCTCCCTACTCTCCTTTATGGCAGTCCCATTTTCACTAACCTACACGCATCCCTCAAAAACAAATTATAATCCTGCTACTACAAAATAGCAAAATTTGCCACCAATATGCCAAATCAAACACATCACTGCCAAGCCGTAAATCTTTTTAAACTGGCTTGAATTCTCCCACTATCTACAGTACTCCCAACTAACACTCACTCACAAACTACTATATAACCCTAATTATTGTCCCTCTCTTCAGACCTTGCTACAAACATACACCCCAACACAACATCTCAGGTCCTTAACTAAACATCTCCTAAGCGTATCATAACCCAACAAACATGCAGGACAAAGCTTTTATTCCTTCTTCATTGCCAAACTTTGGAGTGCTCTCCCCACTCCTGTTACTTAAATAGACTCCTACAAAGCTTTCAAAAGTGCACTAAAATCCTGTTACCTTGATAATCTTATGTGCTCTTGCAACAACTGGCCTAAACCACTTTGACTACATTACTTTCACTAGAAACTGTCTAATAATTCTTCCTTAACTTGTCACCCCCAATTTTCCTATTTCATTTTTTAGTTCCTGTCTTACTCTTTATAAGCTACTTGGACTACTTTAGCAACTTAATAGAAGAACCTTATTGTTATGGTAGCCTAACTGAAAAAAAAAAAGCTTAATAGTAGAACATTATTGTTGTGATTGCCTAAGTGCAAAAAAAACTATATATGTGCACTCGTGTGTGTATGTATTTATACATGGCTGTATATATGTGTGTATATATTTATATATACATTATATATATATATATATATATATATATATATATATATATCTTTTTCTTTCAGCTTTTCCCGGTTAGGGGTCACCAGAGAAGATCACCTGTCCACTCATGATTGGCAGTGGAGTTTTACAGTGTCGAGTTGCCAGCCCGGCGCCCAACCTTCCACAGAGGGCACACACACACACTCACACCTAGGGCCAATTTAGAGTATCCAATCCACCTACAGCATGTGTTTGGGATGTGGGAGGAAACCAGAGCACCTGGAGAAAACCCACGCAACCACAGGGAGGACATGCAGACTCCGCACAGAAGGCACCCCAGCCGAGGATCTAACCGGAGAACCTCTTGCTGTGAGGTGGCAACACTAACTGCTGCACCACCATGGCCGCCTCTCTCTCTCTCTCTCTCTATATATATATATATATGTGTATAATATACATACATATACATTCTGTACAAACCTGTAATTGATGTTTTTTTCTGTATAGTTTATGATACAATGTCTCACTAATCTTTGCAACTGTTTGCAATGTATGAACCTTTCTGTATTGTTTTCATTGTAACCATACTGCATCTTCCTTTTAAATGATGGACATACTTGCTGCTACAATGTTATAACCTTTTATTTGTAACTGTAATTGGAGCTTTTCTCCAGGGCCTCCACTGAAAATGGATCACTGATCCAGTGGGCTTTCCCGGTCACCAAATGTCAATAAATAATAAATCATGAGAAGTGTCACTCAGTGTTTTGTGGGACCTCTTTTTACATCTCAGTTCAAAGAGCTCCTTTAAGGTAGCAAGACTAGTGCCATGATCATTTCTGCTGTTCTTATTATTCTTTGCAGCTTCTTCCTTTCAGCCATTGTGCTGTTGCCTAACCGTACAGTGCAGTTACTGTGATAATGCTCTCGATGGATCCTCTTCAGAAGGTATTTAGAGTGTTCATAGAGAGAGCTTTGCTTTTCTCAGCCTTCTTGTAGTCACTGGTGGAAAGTAATTATTCCAGCAGAGTGGAAGGATCTGCACTAATCCCATATAAAAATGTATTTTATTGTTGTAGATTTGCCATATTTTATTTTATTTATTTTACGTTTACCTTTTTCATTTTACATTTGTTTTTGGTTTATATTTGTTTTTATTCACATATAAATGGCTATTTACAAGATTAACTGGCTCACCTACAAGAATAACCTGGGTCTTACTCATTCTGAAAATAAATTGAATTCTCCATTCATTAATATTTGAAATGTTAGAAGGGGCAGAAATTGATAAAATATGGATAAAATTGTTCATGGTACAAAAACAAACAACCCAACAAAACTGTTGAAAAATGTATTCTATAAATATTTTTTTCCGGTGAGGAACATGGAAAGTTGGCATGTAAGGGAACATAATGTGCCACCACCATCACCCTGTTTTTTTTTTTTGTTTTTTTTTTATATAGTACTGTCCCTTCAAACCTAAACATTTTGATTGTTAAACAAAAATGTAATAAAGGTGAAATAAACCTTGTGGACTGCCGTCTAAAGCACAGGGTATTGTCTTGACAGCTAGAACACGGGGTATATATGTATGTACAGATTCTTAATATTAGCCATTACCCAGTAATGCTGATAAATGTACAGAACATTAGCTGTCTTACTTAGGACATCACTTGCAGCTTTCATTATATAATTAGTTCTGCCAACATGAGGCTTCAAAACTGAATCTAAAAATACTCTACTATTCTGCTGAAAAGAACCCACCTTACTTGGAAGAGTTAAACCAATCCATGCATGCTTTTGGAAATGAACAAAAAATGTCTTCTTGAGATAAATGAAAGTGTAACCAGTCAACATCTTTTTTGGGTATAACACTCAAAGAATGTTCTCAGGTTAATAAATCGGTCAACGTGCTATTGCATTCATTGGGCATATTCCTTCTCAGCAGCTCATATTCACTAACACTATTTAATGATATATTCCACATCCCTAAATAATTCTGTTTATTAAAGAAGACTATATTCCCTTCCTTATCTGCCTTATTGATGACCAGCTGTTAGTTATTTGTTTTATTGTGATTGACAATCAACTACTTCTGTTTAGTTAAATTAAAAGTTAGACTCTGACATCTAAACATAAAATATTTCCATTGAACCTGGTTGATACTAGCCTGTTGAAACAAACTGATAGTGAAATTAACCTTAGAAGGTAAAATGAACTAGTTTGTGCTATATGAAGCAATCTATAGCTATGACCTAGACTCGGTACACCAGAATTAATGGAATTACCATAATCAGCAATAGACAAATTCAGCATATTGTCATTTTCTCCAAAGCCGCTCTCATGTACATCAGCAATATCATTGAAAGTCTAATTTATATATGCCTCTCATGGTTCTTCATTATAACATAGTGCATGAAGGTGCAGCTTTGGCAAAAAAACAGCAAATGTCAGTCTCATCTCCTCTAAATGAAGAACAGCCATGGAAATATTTTCAGCAGCTTGGAAAGCAGTGAAATTTGATGCATGATTTAGACAAGATTCTAATTCCATTGCCAGACAAAAGAATGTTAACAGTTTTTCCTGATAATGATGTGCATGTAGTTACAAAAAGATGGTCCAGTCTTCTTAACAATGGAATGCTGATATGAAGTAACTTTAGAAGACTTTTCCTCCTTCATCCCCTTGAATACAATCTTAACTTTATCCTTTGCCCTTGCCAATGGTTTAGAATCGTAACACCTCCATTTAAGCCACTCTTCACCCTATTGTCTAATTTCATCATAAAGTTGGAAAGATTATACACCTTTAGGTCTGGTGTTGTCTTCTCCTTTGGCATCAAACCCTCCCCCACCAGACTGAAGACTCTAGTGCTAGAGGAAAACAAAATGTTTAAACTTCCATTTAAGACGTTTTATGAAATGTGGAGTACAGTATGACAGTATCCCAGATACAAATGTCACCTGCAAGATACTGTATATCATAAGGTATGTTTATTTTGTGGACTTAACGTTTTGATGCTTTACAGCATATGACGGCATTCTTAACTTGTACGTGCTTTTGTACTGTGTGATTGCAGGCAGAAAGGAGTAAACATTGTAAGACTCAGGGAATTCACAAGTAACTTCACAAGTAAATAAACATATAGTGAGATTAAACCAGAAGGGAAACTGTTCTGCATCATCACTTTCAGATGAGTCAGCCTCACAATCTACAATAGCATGGAATATGACCTACCTTCAAACGTGGACTGAATGACCATATTCTCCCTCTATGCCTATGTCATAGTTCAGTCATTAACTTCTCTTTGTGAGCTCATGCCCAACTTTGCTTCCCAAATTGCATTGACAGTTACAGCTATGGCTTTGATGCTCAGTTTCACTTCTACAATATTTCACTGCTGACATGGCTCCATAAATGCAGGTATTCATTTTTTATTTGTTCAAGAAGTGTTAACTTAATACTGCTTACCTTTGTACCAACATATGAAATATGCATGTCACGCTTGCAACATTGTTTATTAATACAACATTACTTAATGTGACCTACATATCTGGGTCTCCCTATGAAGACAGATGACTATACATTTTTCAGCAATCAGACTGCAACAAATAAATCCATGTACAAAATCTGTGAGTGTGTGTGTGTGTGTGTGTGTGTGTGTGTGTGTGTGTGTGTGTGTGTGTGTGTGTGTGTGTGTGTGTGTGTGTGGTGTGTGCGTGTGTGCGTGTGTGTATATCTCTGCCACACACACCCATGTTCATTCTATATTGGGTTATGTCTGGACTGCCTCAAGTTAAAATTATGCAGCGCATCTTACGAGACGTGTGTTCATGTAAACACACACACCACAAACACACACACTCACATACACACACACACACACACACACACACACACACACACACACACACACACACACACGCACACGCACACGCACACACACGCACACACGCACACACGCACTCAAAATCATTTGAGCTCATAAAGATTAATTTTATCCCACATAGCCCAACCTCCGTCAATGTCGGTTACTAGTGACTCACTGTTACTGTTGACATAATAATATCATAATAAATTTGCGCTTATACTTCAGAGTGCAGATTCCTTCAGTAAGTACCACACAGTAGAGGAATAAAGCTCAGGCAACAGCCCAGATGATATAGGCTTAATTAGTGTCTCAGGTGTCAGACATGTTGGTAGGGAGTGATGGGTGTGCCAGTCCCTGGGGAGGTCATTTGTTAAAGGTGCTCCCTGAAGGGAGGTGAGATACATAGAGGGGAGGTGAGATACATAGAGGAGTGTAGCTCTCCAATGTTGTTGATGAGCACAGTGTTGAGAGAAACAAGGGTTGGTCATAGCTTAACCCCTGCCCCAGCAGCAGACGATGCAGAAGCAGCTGCTGGCACTGCCACAATCCACCCCCACCCTGACCCCACACTCTGGGCACTCTTAAAGTTCATGCTGGCCTCAGCTTACTCAGATAAAAATGTCCAGAGGAGGAAGGAGGAGCAGGTAGACCCAGCAATGGATGGTTACACTGGAATGGCCAGAAAGGATGAAGTAAAAAGGAGAGGGGGAAAAAATTGTGCAAACTCCTTCATCGCTACTGGAGAGTAGTTGGCAGCTAACTAAAACTTTAGCTGCTTTTCTGTGTGTAATCTCAGCATGATTAGAGACAATGTTTTGTGAAAAATACTACTGACATGATCATAGTATTTATACCAAGAAGAGAACTTGATCGCTGTTTATGTGCTATAATCAAACACCTGTAATGTTTTAAAAGTTTTAATATGTGATCCATATAGAAGCAGCAATGTGACCAACATCAGCAACAAGGACGTTATCTAATTGGCTAACAGAAGTCTAAAAGATCTGAATTAAATATGATATTACTCCTAAAACAGATTCAACATCTAGTGGTAGAATTTACTACTAAAACTAAAATAAAGTAGAATGAATACTACCTGCAAGATGCTACAATTTGAAATATTTGATTTACAAATTTTGAAAACTGTGGAGCATTACATGTTTCACTTATACAGCTATGCTGTGTAATAAGATAATGGTGACAATTTGCATGTTTTATTGTCATATTTGAAAACTAAGAAGGTCGGGGTAGACTATCAGGCCTCCACTGAAACCATAATGCATTCTTACTCTTTCCAAATGCAGAGGCTAAATCCACTCTAGCAAACTCCTTCAGGTGAGTAGGGTACACAGCAGTTATACATAGAATGTCTAAGTGGGGTTGTTAAATAAATCTGAAGATTTCTAAGAAATGTCAGTCTTTCCCTTACAATAGACAGCTGTACAAGCGTGGCGTGAATTGCCATGCTACTTATTCTGCCATTTCATCAGGTCTGCAAATTCATACAGTCTCTGTGAATCTGTCTCTTATCTGATATTCATACATTTTTATAGACAAACCATTACCCAGGACCACCACGTGAGACACAGATACCATATAAATTGAGTTACCCCAATGAGCCCTTTAGAAGCATAACCATACTTTCATGCATAGACATTATCTCCAGATGCAAAACGTTTCAGCTTGGTATTTTTATCAAAAGCCTGATTTCTGGGATGACTTTTTTTCGTTCTTTTTTTTTTTTCTTTTTGTAGAAGCAAATCAAATGTACACCTCTGGATTCAAAAGATAAGCATTTATGCAAGAGGTAAACCTGTTATTCTCTGTAGTTTAATTCTGCAGTTAAAAACAACAGTGATAGCAATTTTGATTCTATGAGCTCACTTTTCATTTTTTCCATCCCCTCCTTCAAAGTCCGTACAGCCCCCTCTGCCAGGCTATTAGATGGAGGAGAAAATACAACAGACTTAACACACAAATTACTTTCCCCATTATGAAGCTGCAAATTCCACATTAGTGAAACAGGATCCTTTATTAGAAATTAGTAGTTTTGGAATTCTGTATGTTCAAAATCTTTGTCTTAGCATTATATTGGCTGCTTAGGAAGTAGACAGATTCATGGCATACTCAAAACTACTTTTAATGAACATCTACTAAAACTAAAATATATTGACAAAGCATAAGCTGCAGTATCTTATGTGCTGGCATGGTTTTTCAGGCCTTTTTTTGTGAGTGTAAAGCAGAATTAAGTGATTATTTGGCATTTGCTTGACATGCATCATATATCTTTACTTCCTTTTTAGTATCCTGATCCACACAAAGTCACCAGATGAACTAGTCAAACTCGTCATTATGCATATTCCAGCCATGTAAGCTCAATGTAGCATTTCAGTAGTGCAGAATGACCTTGTATAAGAACAATAGCTCTAGCTCTCACAGTATTGAAACATCATTAAATCAAGACAAATTTCACCTTGACAACAGAGATTAGGAAAAGCAGTCTGCTTGGTTGAACAATGCAGTAATATGTGGTAGGAGCTAGGCTTTCTTTTGTCCAGATAGTAGAAAACATATTTTCTTTTGCAGAAAGCCATGAGGAGATCAAAACAGGAAAGGGTGACTTATGGAATGTCAAACACAAATCTCTAAATGGATGCAAGGAAGCTGCTGCAGTACAGAGGATGATCTCCAATGGAGGCTGGAGATACTGATGTAGTGAGCATAGTGCAAAGATAGCAATAGGATGGGGTCATGGCTGAGCTGATGCAGAGACAGTGTGATACATCACACATCCCCATTGCACACCCACCTCTCAGGCAAAGCCAAGCAGGCCTACAGAGGTAGGGGGAACTGGTATGTCAAAGTGAAACCTCCAGTGGAAAGTGATGGCAAGGCCCCACCTGGAAGCCCTTAGGTTCCTTGACCAACCAAACTTAATCAGGTAGGACAGGAAAGTTAAAAGCAGAAGCTAGGAGACCTAGTGATAAATGTATCTCAGGGGTAGAAGGCCATAGGATGATGCAGGGGAGCAAAAACAAAGAGCTCAAAAAAAGTGAATGCAAGGGGAGCACCCACTGCCACCTACATCCTCTGACTCTGATCCATCTTGCCATCAAGGAAAAAATCAGTTCCTTTTAGAGCTGCCACTTTAACTTTCCATAAGTGAATATTTTCCATTTGACTCACCTTATTTGCTGCCATATGAGGACATTTTATAAGGGCATCCAGCGTAAAACTTCGTCAAATCATTTCATGCAGTCACCAGTAAATATTTCCATACTGGATCAGTCGAAGCCTGAGTTAACAACAACTGCCACCAGTACTGTTAGCCAACAGGGTGCAGGCAGAAATTGGGCTACTGTTGGCCAAAGGAGGAGAAGAGGCGGAAGGCATGGCCAAAGGCAGGAAGAGAGGAGAAAGGCTAGCATTGTGATAGTGAGGGTCAGAACTTTAAATGTTGGCACTATGACTGGTATAGGGAGAGAGCTAGCTGATATGATGGACAGAAGGAAGGTTGGTATATTGTGTGTGCAAGAGACCAGATGGAAGGGGAGTAAGGCTAGGTGTATCGGAGGTGGGTTCAAATTGTTTTATCATGGTGTGGATGGGAGGAGAAATGGCGTAGGAGTTATTCTGAAGGAACAGTATGCTAAGACTGTTTTGGAGGTGAAAAGAGTGTCGGATAGAGTGATGTTTATGAAGCTAGAAATTAATGGTGTAATGATGAATGTTGTTAGTGCATATGCTCCACAAGTTGGGTGTGCAATGGATGAGAAAGAAAAATTTTGGAGTGAATTGGATGAATTGGTGATGACTGTACCCAAGGGTGAGAGAGTGGTGATTGGAGCAGATTTCAATGGGCATGTTGGTGAAGGGAACAGAGGGGATGACGAAGTGATGGGTAGGTATGATGTTAAACAAAGGAATGCAGAAGGTCAGATGGTAGTGGATTTTGTGAAAAGGATGGACATGGCTGTGGTGAATATGTATTTTAACAAGAGGGAGGAGCATAGGGTGACATACAAGAGTGGAGGAAGATGCACACAGGTAGATTATATCTTATGTAGAAGGGCCAATCTGAAGGAGATTGGAGACTGTAAAGTGGTGACCGGAGAAAGTGTAGTTAGGCAGCATAGGATGGTGGTTTGTAGGATGGCATTGGGGTCAAGAAGAGGAGGAGGAATGTGAGGGCAGCATCAAGGATCAAATGGTGGAAATTGAAAAAGGGTAATTGTGAGGTGGAGTTCAGGGATGTGTTAAGACAGGCACTGGGTGGCAGTGAAGCGTTACCAAATAGCTGGGTAACTACAGCAGAGCTAATAAGGAGATGGCTAGAAAGGTGCTTGGTATCACATCGGGACAGAGGAAGGACGACAAGGAGACATGGTGGTGGAATGAGGAAGTACAAGAGAGTATACAAGCAAAGAGGTTGGCAAAGAAGAAGTGGGATTGTCAGAGAGATGAAGAAAGTAGACAGGAGTATAAGGAGATGAGGTGCATGGCAAAGAGAGAGGTGGCGAAAGCTAAGGATAAGGCATATGAAGAGATGTATAAAAGGTTGGACACTAAGGAAGGAGAAAAGGACCTGTACCGATTGGCTAGACAGAGGGACCGAGCTAGGAAAGATGTGCAGCAGGTAAAGGTGATAAAGGATAATGAGGGAAACATACTCACAAGTGAGGAGAGTGTGTTGAGGAGATGGAAAGAGTACTTTGAGGGGTTGATGAATGAAGAGAATGAGAGGGAGAGAAGGTTGGATGATGTAGGGATAGTGAATCATGAAGTACAATGGATTAGCAAGGAGGAAGTAAGGATAGCTATGAAGAGAATGAAGAATGGAAAGGCTGTTGGCCCAGATGACATACCTGTGGAAGCATGGAGGTGTTTAGGTGAAATGGCAGTGGAGTTTTTAACCAGATTGCTTAATGAAATCTTAGAAAGTGAGAGGATGCCTGAGGAATGGAGAAAAAGTGTTTTTGTACCGATTTTTAAGAATAAGGGTGATGTGCAGAGCTGTAGTAACTACAGAGGGATTAAACTGATCAGTCACAGCATGAAGTTATGTGAAAGAGTAGTGAAAGCTAGGTTAAGAAGGGACGTGATGATTAGTGAACAGCAGTATGGTTTCATGCTGGGAAAGTGCACTACAGATGCAATGTTTGCTCTGAGAATGTTGATGGAGAAGTACAGAGAATGTTAGAAGGAGTTGCATTGTGTTTTTATAGACTTAGAGAAAGCATATGACAGGGTGCCTAGAGAGGAGTTGTGGTATTGTATGAGGAAGTCAGGAGTGTCAGAGAAGTATGTAAGAGTGGTACAGGATATGTACGAGGGTAGTGTTACAGCGGTGAGGTCTGCGGTGGGAGTGATGGATGTGTTTAAGGTAGAGGTGGGGTTACATCAAGGATCAGCTCTGAGCCCTTTCTTATTTGCAATGGTGATGGACAGGTTGACAGACAAGATCAGACAGGAGTCCCCGTGGACTATAATGTTTGCAGATGACATTGTGATCTGTAGTGAGAGTAGGGAACAGGTGGAGGAGACCCTGGAGAGATGGAGATATGCTCTAGAGAGAATAGGAATGAAGGTCAGCAGGACTAAGACAGAATATATGTGTGTGAATGAGAGGGAGGATAGTGGAATGGTGAGGATGCAAGGAGTAGAGGTGGCTAAGGTGGATGAGTTTAAATACTTGGGGTCAATAGTTCAGAGTAATGGTGAGTGTGAAAGAGAGGTGAAGAAGAGAGTACAGGCAGGATGGAGTGGATGGAGAAGAGTGTCAGGAGTGATTTGTGACAGACGAGTACCTGTAAGAGTGAAAGGGAAGGTCAGCAAGAGGGTAGTGAGACCAGCTATGTTATATGGGTTGGAGACAGTGGCATTGACAAAAAGGCAGGAGTTTGAGCTGGATGTGGCAGAGTTAAAGATGTTAAGATTTGCACTGGGTGTGATGAGGTTGGACAGGATTAGGAATAAGTATATTAGAGGGTCAGCCCAGGTTGGAAGGTTTGGAGACAAAGCCAGAGAGGCAAGATTACATTGGTTTGGACATGTGCTGAGGAGGGATGCTGAGTATATTGAGAAAAAGTTGCTAAGGATGAAGCTACCAGGTAACCGGAAAAGAGGAAGGCGTAAGATAAGGTTTATGGATGTGGTAAGAGAGGACATGCAGGTGGTTGGTGTGACAGAGCAAGATGCAGAGGACAGGAAGAAATGGAAACAGGTGATCTGCTGTGGCGACCCCTAACGGGAACAGCCGAAAGAAGATGATGATGATGATAAGAACATTTTATAAAAATGTGTTAGATGTGTGTGTAGGTTTGTGAACAAGAGAAACATTTTTTTTTTCAGAAAATTAGAATAGGGACAGGATCTCAATGGAAAAATTACAAAATATTCTAATACATGTACATAAAACTAGTGGCAGAATGCACAACTCATAAATGGTAGTGACATCATAAGTCAAGGATGGATGTGAAAGAGTATTCTTGGAAAAAACACAGCACAAAATATTGTCTATCATTATTTTGTTCACAGAAGTTGAATAATTCATTGCTTCAAAACTGGTGATACCAAGTTCACAGCAGAAAAAAAAATCAGGAAAACACACAAATGATGTATATATTCCCATGCAGAAAAATCTTTAAAAAAGATTAAGCTCATCATACATTTGGCTTATGAGTAAGAAACTATCTGCTGTCATTTTGCATTACTATAGTGTAAATGTGTGATAAAGCTTTGGGACTGTATAGAGTACTGATCTATAGCAAATAGCTGCACCTCTTAACATCACACTGAGAATTCTTTGTTATGTTTCCACTGCTTATCATTCACTTTAACACTACTATCTTAAAAAGGCATTTCTGTAGAGGGATGAAGACCTCCCTTAAATGTGAGGTAATGAGAAACTTGCTTACCTTACAATTCTGCAATCTCAGTGAAATCTATGCACAGTTTGTATACAGACAGGAGATGATTTAAAAAAATTGACTATTTCTGTTTCATCACACATAGTGCAATATTCATCATGTATGCCTAAAGCACTTATGGTGCTTTTTCACTGAAGACATTTAAAAGCTTTCTGTTACTTACTTGGGAGTATTTTGCTATGTATGACTCTGGACTGCTGTGATGATTTTTTTATAGCCTTCTTTTGGTACACTTCAAGTTAACTAGAATTTCTGCTCCAAGAATATTCCAGGCTTTTCTACAGATAAACAGCAACATTTAGAACTGTTAGTACTGAATTCTGTACTTAGTAATGTCTTTTGGCTTTTCCCGGTTAGGGGTCACCACAGCGGAACTCCAGTCCGCTCATGATTAACAGTGGATTTTTACGGTGCCAAGTTTCTAGCCAGATGCCCAACCTTCAAGGAAGGCGCACCCATTCACGCACGTACCTACCTGCATGTCTTTAAACATCAATCGACCGCGGGGAGGACATACAGATGCCTGAAAATCTGTGCTTTAAATGCAGCCTTTTCCACTAATACTACAGTGTAAATCACTTGTCACAAATTGCATGAAGGGCTGCACTACTGTTATACCCCTCCCATTTTTTTATTCTTAAAAATAAGTTGTAGGGTAACCTGAAAATGAAAGCAACTATAACTGCATGGCCTACAATTACATAATTTTGATCCTGTTGTGGAGTGTGAGCTTTAAACAATTTGCTACACTATCTTCTATATCCAGCATTTACTCTTTCCTTTTCTGACTCACATTTCCCCTGTGACCATGAAGCACTCACCTCTTATTGTTTCATTCATACCCTTCCCCATTCCCCTTACCTCATAGGATACCAGTAGTGTTAGGCAGGAGCTGGGGATCAAAGCCATCATCTAATAGTTAGGATATATATATTTTTATACTTCTAAATCCCTCCCATTAATGGCCAGTGAATGCTCTATTAAGATAAGGTCACCAATGCTGGTCCAGACAAGGGCACAGCCAGACATAGCAGGCAAGGGCATAGGGCATAGCCAGGTATACTCAGTACTCTCATATGATGTCATATTTTGTCGATCATCCTTAAGAAATATCATGGCTCACAGAGCTCACAGCATCTACCACTGTCTAGGCTATATCTTTATATGACATATCTAAAGATTGGAAAATTCATTTAAAACTGTATTTTATGGTTCCAGGGAGCACCACATTAAAATTATGTGCATATGTCTTAAGTGCATGGTTTGCAAAATGTTTTTAAATATTTTGATGGGTGGAAGAGTAATACTATGAGACCTGAACATAAAATAGAAAGTTGTGGCAACACCCCTGGCATATCTGCATACTTCCCACACACACAAAAACATAGAAACACGCATGGAGAAACACACACACACACACACACACACACACACACACACACACACACACGCACACGCACACGCACGCACACGCACGCACGCGCACACACACACACACACACACACACACACACACACACACACACACACACACACACACACATACACACACACACACACACACACAGCAACTCTAGGTCCAGTATCACACTCTACTTAGAGGCCAGTGTACCTGTCTTTACCCCTTCTTTCTGCTACTACATCCCTGATTTTCACCATGTGATACTCACTCTCTCACCCCAGGCTGCACGCCACAGAGCCATTTGACATCTGCCATTCAGTGCTGTGTGCTGTAGTCAGACATTTTCCACTGAGTAGTACTCATACATGACTCGGTTTTAAGTATTATTCTTAAGACCAAAAAAACAGATCTTAGTAATTGCATCAAGTGTAATAATGAAACTGGTGACATACAACTAAAGTAATACAGATGTTTAAAATACTGCCAGAGACAAAGGTTAATGTGCCTTTGTCCTTGACATTGATTGTAAATTGTAGAATCAGGACCCTTAAATACTTATAGGCTGGTCCGGTTGCACATAATGCTTGGCTGCCTTGTTCCCTGTCTGTGTCTGCACCTACACCAAAGACTTAGGTTCAGAAACATGTTAAGTGTTCGTAGCAGATATCTGGGTAAAGGAAACTGAACATCCACAGGACAGATACTCAATAAAGGGAATGTTTGTTTTGTCTTCTGTCATCACCTGCTAATAGTAAAGTACCACATAAAAGAATTAGAGCTGTCTGTTGTAATTCACAGGAGCATAACTGTGATTTTTAAAACTGCAAGCCTGTTATTCTAAACATGGAGGAGTATATTCTAACTATGAGACTGCTGTACCTTAAATCATTCCCCTCACTCCAAGATGCAGTGTGCCCAGAGTTTGTATACATAGCAGGGAAGAGGGGATAAAGGTTACAAAGAACCACTGTAAAAACAGTTTAATTAAACTCTTCTTAAAACTCCAAAATTGTATTTTTTCATTATAACTTGATATTATATTAAATCATTAGAATTACTCTTAAGTGCTTCTTATTGTTTTAATGCTATATCACAACATGGCCATCATGCAGGCTAGCCATGCTAATTTAACTTGTTTTATAGCTTTATTTTGTGTCTTCCAGAATCCATTTTAGTTCTACATATATGACTCATGATAGACATAAAGAAACAGGGTGCCTCCCCCATTTAGATAAAATAGTAGTATTATAACACATTGGCATCTTACATAGCCTTTGAAACCTGACTGTTTTGATTCTTCCCTGAATTACCTGATTTATAGCACTAATTTAGCTGCTCCCAACATTTTCACTCTCAATTTTAAGGTCTCAACAAAGCAAATTAGCAAAATTAGTTTTTATTTCCCTTAGGCAACCAATTTGTAGTCCTTCAACAGTTGATAGAGCTTCCTCCACACTCTTCCTTAAGTATCATACTTGTCAGTCTACTGCAGGAGACTTATTTAGTTCATGTTATCTTATGTTATTTCCTAAATGTAGCACTTTCCTGGAAAGGTAATATGTACAACCTTCAGTTTTGAAATTTGCAATTGCCTAAGAACATTTATTTAGAAATTTTGGAAGCTACATTTTCCTCTGAACCTCAGTGCCAGTTCAGATATTTTTATAGCTATGCAAGCAATAGAGCTAACAAAGTTGGTAGCCTTACAAAAACATGTTATACTGGTTTAAATGTCTCCCATGTTTTTTCAGTTCTGTCACATTTTTTGGTGTTGGAGTTTGTCAAACTACTTGAACGCTTTCATGGTACAACATGGTATGTTCTTTTTAACCATACCTCGCAACCTCTTAGTGCATGAACTAGGGTTCCACCGCTGCTGTTTCTCCTGAACTTGGCACTGTGATCATGTCTAATGGTACTAGATACCTCAATATATGCTTTCAGGTGGACATAGAAATTATTTGCAGCTATGGCAGCTTACATGATGGGGGTCAATTAGATGAGGAGACAAAATATCTTCTCAAATCACTTACATTGTCAGACAAAATTAAGACTACATAAAGGTAGCACTGCTCAATGCTAGAAGCCTTAACAGGAAGTTGCACTTCTTACAGGCATTCCTTCTGGGATGGGTTTTAAATATTGATCTTGTATACATAGAGAGAATAACAGATTTTACATTATAGGTTCATAGTTAAGTACTAGTCAATCTGCCCATGCAGGCCATTTTCCTTTTTTATACTCAAATTTACCTATCCCATTTAGTTACAGATAGGCCTTACCCATTCCATGATCTATAATTATTAATTACTCCTAATGATAATAAATGGGATCATACCATAGATGATATGAGTGGACCCATGCATGGGATAAAGCATTTAGAAACTGCCTCTGTTCTTTAGTAGAACAGGGGCAATCCTGCAGCAAATTTTCTTTTTCCCATCCATAGACCTAAGTTCCACTTAAATATGGACAGGGATGAGCTTTGTTTTATGTGAATGGGGAGTCTATTCCAGTACAGCAGTTTCCTTTGTGAAATACGCCTGTCCCTCCAAATGATTCTGTTGAAGTTGTAGAAGAGGTTTAGATCACTAGACCTTGTATTTCCAATGCCATTCAACTTGCTAATGTGCAGTAAATCCCTCAGGAATGAGTCGGAGGATGCCTTATATGGCACACACAGGTCACCACTCAGCAGTGGATATTGAGTATAGTGACAGTGTTTTAAGCTGGTCCATGTTGGACATGTTGTTTAGGCCCTTTATTCTTTTAGTAAGATATCTCTGTGGGCATTGCAGTTGTTGCATATGTCTGGACAAACACATAGCGAAGGGGCATTATACTCAATGACTGACCTAATGAGGACTGAGTAAAGGACGACAATATCATTCCTATATCTAGACATGATCCCTTTGTTTAAAAGCTGTGCAATTATTAATTTGCATTTTCTGAATGATATTACGTGTGAAACTCTGTCATTATTTAGTAAATGGAATTTTCAATCATTGTCAGATAAAAACAGTTTACAAGGAACAAACTATAACTATGAAATAACACCAAAACTATGAGGCACAATCAGCGGGATTCTATGAAATCAGAGACAGCTGAGACTTATGCTTTTGAATACAAAAATAACGACATCAAAAGATAATTCATTTAATCACTGGCTCAGCTATTAGTGTCATGTGTAGGGGGTACAAATATATATAAGGCTGGTAGGACTTGACTGATAACCCTAACTGCTTTGTTAGAGATGGCCTGCACCTCTCTCTCTCCTCATGACTTCTCTAAATTGGCAAGGTATGTCTTCTCAAATCATTTACATTGCCACACAAAATCAAGACTACATAAATGTAGCACTGCTCAGTGCTAGAAGCCTTAATAGGAAATTGCACTTCTTACTGGCATTCCTCCAAAATCAAATATCTGCTGCCAGTGTTATAGAGGTATCTCAGATCTTGTCAGTCTTGCTTAGTATATGTACATGTTACTGTACTGTTATATGTCCTTGTTATTCTGTGTAGTTGTATGTGATATATGCACTTGGAACCAAAGCGATGCAATTTTGTTTAACTCGCACTGTGTGTGGGTCTGAATGACAATAATGTTTACTTTGACTTTGACTTAAATCTTGAAAATATTGATATCTTTATTGAAACTGAAACTTGATTTCACAATAGTGAAAGCACTTATGCAGTGCAGGGTTTCAATACCTAACACACTTTTCAGGCCCAAGAGTGAAAACAATGAAGCTACTAGAGAAGTGTATGTCTGTCTTCCTAAGTAATCATTTCACCTCCAGACTCTTAAGGCAGTACAATGACCTTGATCTCCTCCATATTCTTCTTACAGTGAACCCCCCTCCATGTTACCTGCAGCACATGATGCATACTTAAACAAAATGGTGTCCATTTCTATTGAATACCTTTTGGGTGACTTCAACTATACATCTGTTAACTGGGAAACCTATACACCACCAATAATATGCATGCACAAATATTTCTGGAGTTTATTAATGCCAGCTCTTTGGACCACCTAGTTGTAGCCCCTATTAGGGATACTAAAATACTGGATCGGGTTCTCACCAGTACGGCCTCCCATACTCAACCTTTAGTTACAACATTACTGGTCAGATTTGACCACTTTTCAGTAGCATTCTCTATTATAGTAAAACTGGATGTGCCGCAAAACCCTTCTGTCCTTAGAAAATACTCTAAGGCAAACATACTCCAACTAACTGATGACTTGATGAAATTTCAGCTCTCTCCTCATCTAGTTGACATAATCATGTTATCTGTCACAGCTACAGATAATTTCTATGTCCACCTTATAGCATGAATTGAGGTATCAGGCCCATAAGACATGAACACAGTGCCAAAATCTGGAGAAACACCAGTGGTAGAACCTTAATCTAAACAAACTGTATAACAAAAGAATGAAATATTTGGCCTGTATGTGTAAACTAAAAATTTGATAATCTAGGGGAAAACATAAAGATCAATTAACAATTTAGAACCAAAATCAAATAATCCAAAATAAGAATGAACTGAAAATTGCTACTCGTGCTTTCTGCAGCTCTGACAGAAAAATTGGAACTAATCTCCAGGAGTGCACAGAGCTAAAACATAATAACAACACATAGTATTTACCTGAGGACATAGCTAACATATTGGTTGATAAATTTACTCAACATTTACACCTTAATCCCTCCCTAACTTTCCATGACAAATTAGATACCATGTCCCCCAACACTTCTGCTCAAGCCCAGAGTGTTCTCTCCAAGGCCAAAAACACTTGCACTATGGGTCCTGATAATGTGTCAGGTTTTCTCTTTATCAGGACCAAATACTGTCCTATAGACTTGGTACTAAGTCTATTTAATCTCAAATGCTCCACTACATTCCTACTATTGGTATGGATAACTTCAGTAGTTGTCCCACTCCACAATGAGGGATCTACTGCTCATCTTGGGAACTATAAGACCACCATTATATGTGCTGCCCCCACCCTAAAAGAGCTTCAAACCATAACTCAAAATAACTTTGCCCTTGCAGAATCATGGTTCACTAACATCAAACTTAATCTTAATCCCAGAAAGACAAAACTCATTCTCTTCAGTCCTGGAAAATCCCACCCTCTAAACAATGTCTTTACCATAAAATCTAAAGACAATATAAAAATCAACCCAACCGCACACACTAAACTGCAAGGTGTTGAAACTGACAATAATCTGAAATTTGACATACACATAGCCCATACAATAAAGAAAGTTAACTAAAAGCTTGGTCTCCTTTATAGGAACAAACAGTTCATCACCAAACATACCAAAGCCACTATTGCAAGGACTCACCTCCTATCTATTCTCCTTTATGCCCCCCCATCTTTACCAACCTTCGCCACAGCGAACTAAACAAAATGGAATATTGTTACAACAAGATTGCCAAGTTCGCCACAGATGCTTCTCACAGATCCCATCACTGCCTTGCCCTCAAGCAACTAAATTGGCTTGAGCTACCTCATCTACTCCTACTCAGCCAACTCTTAATAACACACAAGGTCTACTACCTTCCAGAAAAAAAACACAGCACTTCAGCACTTAATTCATCCCTGTACCACCACTAGAGCCTTAAGAACCAATAATCAAAACCTCATCATGTCATTAAACATAAAAATGAAGTTGGGAAATCTCTCTTTGCCTGCTCCATTGCCAACATCTAGAATTCACTCCCAAGCCAGTTAACTTCTACCACCTCCTACCTGCAATTTAAAAACCTCTGTAAAACCCATTACTTAAATAACTGGCTTTGCTCATGCTACTCCCCAGTTAATCCACACTTTGAACTGTTGCTATGAGTCTGCCAAGATCCACCTATCCCAATGATAAGTCCTTTACAGAGCCAGTTGACTTATTTAACTAATGTAAGGTTCTGAACAGAATGAGCAACCTTCTACTAGTGAGAAATAATAAAAAAAATGTAACTCTTAAGTTTTTTTTTGCATGCATCATTCACTGTAGAAACTAACTAGAAATTGTTAATGCTTGTTTATGTATGCCTATTTGTATTCTTGTATGTATACATTCTTATTGTTATATGGAGCTTTTCTCCCCGGGCCTAGGCTGAAAATGGACCTGTGTCCAGTCAGACTTCCCCGGTTAACAAATGTAAAATAAAATAAGTTTCACCAGTCTTATCAGTATAGTAATGGAATACATCATTATGGAATTTATTAACAAGGATATAGGCAGTTTACAAGCACTGAACCCAAGTCATTTTGGGTTTGTTAAAGGCAGATCTTTCCTCCTGAACTTGGTGAACTTCTTTGAAGAGTCACTGATTTATTAGACATACGCATATTGGGTCACTCTGTCTAACTGGGTCGGGCAAAGGCCTTTGATACTATTCCACAGTCTGGCATTACTAAGAAGCTGCTCCAAATAAGTGTAAACCCCTATGTTACCAAGTGGATAGCAAACTAGCTTACCAGGCAGGGGACAGCAATCACTGAAAGGATAGGTAAGGGGGTTGGGGAGTTGTAATGTCCCCCCTCTGGGCCAGTAATCAAGGAGCCTGAATCCTCACCACCGATACCAGTGAGGGACATTCACTTGGAACAAAAATAGATACAGACAGTATTTCCAGATGTAGCTCTCCACACCAAGCACAATCTCCCTTAAGAGCTCACAGGGAACAGACTCAGGCTGGGGGCTGGGTTTCCCTATCTCTCCCTGCCTCTCTCGCCAGGCCCCCAATAAGACTCCCCACTGACAAAGCTGTCAAGTTGAGCCCTCAGCCAAGTGTCCAAGACAGATTTTCCACCACTCTCTCTGTAAAACCAGTGCTCTGTGTCCCTACTCCAAGTAGCTGATGCACATACTCTTTGAGATTTGATTTGCACACACACACACACACACACACACACACACACACACACACACACACACACACACACACACACACACACACACACACACACACACACACACACACACACACACACACACCTGGGAAAGGCTGGCACAGATTTACTAGCTATGCCCCTCTGCCCAGACTATATGGAAGTTGCTGCCATGAGACACTCCAAAGCCAGCTAATCTAAGGCTCTTATAAGGGCACCCAATTATACTAAGTGAAATAAATAGTAATACAAATGGTAGTGTTTGACCAATGCATTAAGGTTTTCAGGAGCAGCCACAGCATCACTAAATAAATATAAGTACTCTCAAAGGTTAAAATATTCTCTAAAGAACCAGCCACAATGAAAAGTTTAAAAATATGTAATAATTAATAATAAAAGGATATGGAAATACATAATATCTATTTAGAATAAACACCAGAGTTTCAATCACAGGAAATATTAAAATAACTTAGATGAATATTTTCACTCAGATACAGAAAAACAGAAATTAACTAATCTTACTGTATTTTCCTAGATGATCTAAAGAACTACTTATTCCCTGGTTACTTACTAAAACAAGTCAAGATGAAGTGGGTGAAAGATCCTTCTTTGTCAGGTCACAAAAACAAACTGCCCTGAGACTTCAGTCTCATTTAGTATTAATGCATCATTTTTGTGCAGGATTACAGAATGACATCACAAACATCTGGTCATCTGACTTCTGGTTCCCATACTATCCCTTTTACTAGAAGCTGCCAGGATTTAGCACAGATATGTTACCTTACACACTTAGAGCTTTGCTAAGATCTGTTGCAGTTTCTGGAAGTCATAAACCAGTTTCAAATGTCAACCTTTCCAGGAGAGCAATTAGTTAATCCCCAAGGACAATACAGAAGGTTTCCTAGTACATTTGTTTTACTCTGGCTGCATTGAGACTTGTGAGATACAATCTTTATGGTGTAATTAATTTAATTTCAGGATATTTTTCTAAAATTTAGCAGGTGTTGAGCTTAACCTCTTCTCTTCCAGTATCCTCTGTTACAATATTAATTTCAACAGTTATAATACCAGTCTGACATGCAGATGTATTTCTTTTTTTCTGTCCAACAGGACCCACTGTTGGTACATTTTTAACACAAGCAGCTTTAAAAATACATTTTCAACACAAGCATTTGTACAAATCAGTTTGATATACAAATGGCATATCATTCTTTACAAAACTCCAGCTAGCTATGCTGGCATATGTTACACATCCACTGCCTTACTTCTGCTGGCATAGCTGCCAATATATTACATTGTCACATCCCTCCCCCCTTTGAAGACTCAAGGTAGTTTCTCAAGCAACCCGGGAGACACATTGCTTGAGAGGCATGAGTCTGTCTGGGAATACATCAACCCAAACCCTGTCTTGAGGGGTCTATGTTATTTTGTTGAATGATTATTCAGTGAATAGCCATTTATCAAACATCTATTTAGCAATGCCACTCTTCATCGAATGGCAAATTTTAAGGGGGCAAACAAGCAGTTGGCCAACTGAGCGACCCCCACAAAAAAAAAATAAAATGTAAAATCTGCCAAGGTGGGATGCTATTCCCCCCACACACCCCTTAACTAAATATGTCAACTCCAAGATTGCACTACAGTGGGAAAAAGGGCAAATTTCAGGCAGTGACCAACCGCTGGTTTGCACTAGTTAAAATTCACCATCCAATGAAAAGTGGCTTCTCTAAATAGGTGTTCGATGAATGGCTATTTGCTGAATAGCCATTCAACGAAATAATATAGACCCATCTTGAGAGCCCATTTGCATTGGCATTGCTAACCCCATTATGGTGCTGCACTGTCATATCATATGCCTGCAACCCAGGGCTCTACCTTAATAACTTGGCGTTTTGCTGGCTGGCTCGATGTAGCCATATTAAGGAATTGTGGTCTGTAACTACAGTGAATTTCCTTCCATACAGATAGGGTTGAAGTTTCTGCAGTGCCCATACTATGGCTAGACATTATTTTTCTACAGCTGCATAACATTCATCCCTGAGTTGGAGTCTACTGCTGAGACATACATCTGGGTGCTCTTCTGTCTCTGAGGAAATCTGGTTGAGTACAGCCCCCCCCCCCCATGGTTCAAAGCATCCACCTGCACAACAAATTCTTTGCTGAACCTGGACTAGCTAACATAGGGGGGCCTCCCAAAGTTTCATTATGCTTTGGAATGCCTGCTCACAGGCTGTGGTCCATACTACCTTGTTTGGCCTGTTTTTTCTCTTCAGGTCTGTGAGGGGAGCATCTATTGTACTATAATTGGGAACAAATTTTGCAAGCACCATGCTGTCCCCAAGAATTCTCTCACCTGCTTTTTGGTAGCAGGGGCAGACCATACCTGAATGCCTTCCACTTTGGCAGGTTGTGACCTGATCTTACCACTCCCCACTCTATGTCCCAGGTAGGAGACCTCTGACATTTCCACCTGACACTCACTGGGCTTAATGATCATCCCTGCTCTTTGCATCTGCCCAGGACCTCCCTGACATGCTGAAGGTGCTCATGCCATGAATGGCTGTAAATGGCAATATCATCCAGGTAAGCAAGGGAATAATCTCCTGCTTCTGCTGGGATAAAATCTACCAGCCTCTGGAAGGTCACTGGGGGCATTTATCATCCCAAAGGGCATCTTTGTGAACTCGTATAATCTGAAAGGAGTCAGAAAGTCTGACCTCTCTCTAGTTTTGGGAGTCAAGGGGACCTGCCCGTAGCCCTTGGTCAGATCAATAGTGGTCAAATACTTAGCCCCACTCAGCTGGATCAGATCAGTAGTGGTCAAATACTTAGCTGTACTCAGCTGGTCTAAGGATTTATCTGTCCTAGCCATGGAGTAAGCATTTGAAGTATCTGACTCTGTGTGACTATTTAGTTTTCCATAGTCCACAAAGAACCTGGTGCTGCCATCTTTCTTTTGTACCAACACTACTGGGAAGGTCCAGGGACTGCTGCACTCCTGGATTACTCCCAGTTCCAACATTTCCTGTATCCCCTCCCTCAGAGTCTGTCTAACTCACTCAGGCACCCTGTAAGGGGCCAGTTTGATAGGCCTTTGGTGTCCTGCATCCACATGATGCCGTACCAGGTGTGTGCACCCAGGTTTTCCAGTGAACATGCCCTCATACTCCTGCAACACTGATCAAATTTCTCATACCTGGGTAGGGGATAGCCACTGGGACATTACTACCCCTTCCACTGAGGTGTCAGTCTGAGCCTCACTGAGGGATCAGTTACCAGATTCCCCTCAGCTTCTTCCTGCCATCCACTGGAAATACTTAGCACCAAGGCCTTCCTATCATAGTAAGGCTTCATCATGTTAACATAGCACAATTTGTGCCCCTGCCTCCTGCTAGCAGTTCTACCATGTAGTTAACATCACTGACATTCCTTACCACTTTGAAGGGTCCCTCCCTAGCTGTCTGCAGCTTATTGTGTCTGACAGGAATGAGAACCAAAACCTGCTGTCCCACAGCATACTCTCAGGCTCAAGCATTCCTGTCATACCAGACATTTTTCTGCTGTTGGGTTCCTGCCACTTTTTCCCAGGCCAAGCCCATGAGCTCCCTAAGCCTTTTCCTGAGGTATAGGATGTATGCCACAACTGATTGCTTGTGGGATTCACACTCACCCTCCCACTCATCAGAAATAAATCTAAAGGCTCCCTCACCCTATGCCCATACAGCAACTCAAAGGGTGAAAGACCTGTGGATTCCTGCGGTACCCCTCTGTATGCAAATAACAGATGTGGCAAATATTTCTCCCACTCTCTCTTAAACTAGTATGCAAATGCCCATAGCATGGTCTTTAGTGTAGAGTTTAACTTCTCCACAAGACCATTAGTCTGGTGGTGGTACAGGGTGGTCTTTAGATGCTTCACCCCACAGCACTCCCACAGACAAGCCAACAGGTCTGACATGAAATTTGTACCTCTGTCAGTCAGTATTTCCTTTGGGAAATCAGCCCTGCTGAAAACAAGAAAGCATTTGCCACCTTCTCTGCCTCAATGGTGGACAGAGCCACTGTCTCAGGGTATTTAGTCCATAATCTATTAACACCAGTACATACTTCTTGCCTGTGGATCTTGGGGTACTCAGAGGCCCCACAATATCCATAGCTACCCTCTGAAATGGCTCCTCAGTTACAGGCAAAGGCATCAAAGAAGTTATGACCTTGTCAACTGTCTTGCGTACTTTTTAGCACTACTCACAAATCCTGCACTACCCTGTTACATCCCTTGCAGTCCCAGGCCAATAAAATTTCTGCATAATACATCTCTTGGTATGCTTTATGCCCATATGACCTGCAAAAGGAATGTCATGGGCTATGGCTAGAAGTGCCATACGGTATGCTCTAGGCACTACCAACTGCTGTATTACCTCACCCTCTAGCCCTCCATCAGAGGTCCACTCTATACAGTAACCCTTTGTTCCAGTATACAGACTCCCCTTTTCCTTGAGAATCATATGCTTCTTTAGCTGCCTCCCTCAAACCTCGTAATGTATGGTCAGAGAGCTGAGCTTGTTTCAACTCTATCTTTTTGACCCTTCCCAGCTCTCTTTTCACAGGAAGTCTGGTGTCCTCTGACAGCAGTACCTCACTGTCAGCCTGGGTATTACCACTCACCTCTGCCCTTGCAGTCACTGTGTCCAAGGGAGCATCAGTACCTACTAGCAGCTATGGCTCACCTTCAGGCTCACTGTTACAGGGTTGCTCCATCCCTGAAATAGCCACCTGATATGTTATGTTATGATATGTTACACATCCACTGCCCTACTTCACCTGACATAGCTGGCAATACCTCACATCATCACAGGAGATTTGATCACTGCTGTGTCATACAGGAAACTGGGAGATTCCACTTGCTATCATACTAGTGTGGGGTGGCTGGGGTCACCAATTACTGTTGTAGTGAGTGGAGCAGGTACTAGTTAATAACTATTTAATTCATCTGCGCAATGGTGATGGACTGGACACAACCTGCTGCCAGTTTGCTTATAAACGTGAGGAGGTTTTGCATGATGATAGGTTATGGAGATCTTCAACCTGTACCTCTGGACTGACATGTGACTCTTTGGCTAACCTTTGTGGTTTACTGATAATATGGCTCAGGAAAGGAATCTTAATGAACTGGGATTCTTCAGAGCACACCTTGCTTACATACAAGTATGGCTCAGAATTGTTTGTTATTTGGCATCCAAAAATGAGTATTTTGAAACTTAAATTGACTTTAAGACTAGATGGTGGTTATTAAACCACAGCAAGATAATAGCCTGAATGATCTACTGATAATGACTATTTTAATAATTTAGGTGAAATCCCATATAAACTACCTGTATCTGTTAAGCAGGGGTTTATCAAAAGTCAGTATGTGCCAGTAAAACAGATTAGCCTGAGAGCAGAGTTTCCAAAAGAGATTTTCTCTTCTTTTCTTTACTATCCAAAATGAGAAAGAAGTAAATTAAAGTGGATAAAGAAAAAAAGCTGAAACAGTCTGGGGAAGTTTTCATACACTTATGTCAGATAAAAATGTTATATTTGACATCAGCTTCTATGACTTTCACTGCTGCATTTATGGAACTGAATCAGTGGCATTTTAGTCACCATCAGCCAAGGTGGGTTACTGCATATACGTTTGTAGTCCTTAACAACCAGAGGTAAAGTATTTTTACAGCTATTCTTGAAAAAGAGATAGGCAGCACACTCACCTTAAGTGCTGGTAGATCAGAGGACTGTGGGTTCTATTCCTGCCACAGGTGTTTGGACTACTTTTTCAAATACTGACACCGCAATGCAGCATATGGGGTTCTGCTCTCCTGTGTGTGCCATCCTTTGGTTGAGATTTAAATCAATGTCTCATCTGCCTGAGTTGGTGGTAGCTCAGGGAGATATAAAAGATCCCATGGTACTTATCAAAAAAAGAGTAGGTAAAGTTCCCTGGTAGTCTGACGAAATTTCCCCTACTCAGTAAGAATACCACATTGGGTCTCCTGTGAAAAGAGGCAACTGAAATACTTGGATTAATCCAGTCAACAAAGTTCAAATAAATAAATAAAATTAATAAACGATATAGTGATGCAAGTGCCTTAGTTGGAAGGAAGGGAGTCAGATTGCTGCTCCTATAAATATTGTTTCTGCCACAACCCACAAAATGGGGTGACCTCCTGAATATAAAGTTAGAGACAAAGAACTGGGAAAAGAAATTGACACCATATATATATATATATATATATATATATATATATATATATATATATGTATATATATATATATATATATATATATATATATATATATATATATATAATACATACAGAGGGTTGATGTAAATGTTGGACAAGTATATAGAAATAGAGATCATGGAAAAAGAAAGAGGTGGATAGATAATGGATTTTTTGGAGAACAAGAACAGCTTTATCCTAGGATACAGAAAATAAAAATGTATAACAAACAGAAAAAGTAAGCTGTGCCACTCTCTTGCTGTACTTGTCAAGAAGAAAAGTTCTTTCATGTAAAAACTTCAGAATGCAAATGGAGAGTCAGCTAATGTCAGCTAGGAGATATTAGATAAAATATAGGATTATGGAAAGTTGATTTCAAAATGGAGTGTAAAATGGAGGTCTGAAAGAATAATTGACAATAAAGAGTGGAGTTCAAGGATTCTATCAATTTTGGGTAAAAAAGGGTAGAAAATCAGTAACTATGGAAGAAATTTAGTATATTGTCAATGTGGCGAGTAGTGATAATGTTTGAAGTAAGGACTGACTTGAGTTTAAATTTTACAGAAAATCTACAGTTATGGCAGATGTAGTAAAATATAAACATATAACCATAAACAGAGGTATATATGAGTAGCCTGAGATGAAAAAACATGGTTCTTTAAGATGATATTATAAAGTATCTATGGAAAAACAGAGAGAAGGAAGAGGTAAGTAATTAAAATGTATTTTCGCTCTTAAATACAGTTAAACAATGAATATAACATTTTAACCAAAATTTTGCAGAACAGGATCAGAAAGCACAGAACTGCACTGGGGGAGTATTAATAAGTGTAAAGATACAAGGGATGTTTTAATATTAATTTAATATTAATTAAAGGATATGTAGGTTTCATTCAGAAAGAACATGTGGAAGTCTGTGTGACTAGCTTATGTACAGTCAGTTATTATAATGCCTTAAGATGCAATAGCTAAAAGACTTGTTGTATCAGTATAGTTTGTGGTTTAAGATCAGAAGGTGGCCAGGTGAGGGATATGAAATCCCCAGGGTGATACCTGTGACAAATCACTAAATATACAGGCCAAATTATTATTCTGGAAACAGAAATATTGAAGGGAAACAATAGAAAACAAAGATGCCCCCTTTGTCCTTTGAAATGTGCTTGAATATAGTAATAATTAATATAAAATATAGAAGAGAGCTTGGAGCTTAAAACTACACATAACTATTTCATTTAATTTAAAATATCATTAACATATAAAAAGTCACCAAAAGATAAAAGTAAAAAGGAAGAACATTTGGGCATATATGTGGTACGTAGATACATTATTTTGAAATACACATATATTGTAGTTATGTGACTGGGTTACAATACTTTAAATCTGCGGCTTTAAACAGGCATTTTTTATTTGGTCTATAGCTTTAAACCTGGGAGTGACATCTTCAGGATGACTTTAAATGTAGTCATCTGCACCAATATTTGCAGAACAGATGATTGCAGCGCACAGTTGGGTGCCTAAAGATGAGCCATAGAATCTGATGTTCACATTCCTGTTTACAGAAAGGGCAGAAACCAAATGAACAGATTCTTCTATTTACCGCAGTGAAAAAAACCTGCACTAAAAAAACAAGAGTGAACATTAAACGGCATATGAAGATGGTCAGAAAAGGTGAGTTTGCCGGAAGTAACACAAAAATAGGGTAGTGCATTTTACAGGAACAACTTTCTGGCAAACATCACTATAGACCCTATCACCTCAGATGTAAACATTAGATAAAATATGAACTTTTATATTGAATCACAAGGTATGGCACTGGTGTCTAACATGACATGCAAACATACAATCAGGAGATCAAGTACAAATCTTGAGTTGCAAAATGAGTATCTAGCACTCCTTACAGAAAAAATGTTTCTTTTGAGAGAGAGAAAAATATATTTGTATTAAATATTTAGGTTGTTAGTGAGGTAAACATTTGTTAATTACGAAATCTTCTACTAATAATTCTGTTTTTTTACATAAAACGAACTTTAGAAACTCCAAACTTAAAACAAATTCAGCCTCAGTTTTGTAGCACATTTCCAAAGACCACTCTCGAACAATGTTTTTAGCACTTTCATTCACTTTTATTAATGTGAACTTCCTCAGAAACAATTAGAACTACCCAAACTTCCCTTTTATACATTTTTTTATAATTAAAACAGGAAATTACATCACATATTAGTATTAAAAAATCACTGAAAAGTAATTATATATCTATATAAAGAAATATATCATTGACGTTCATTTATACAGTAAAAAACATTTTAAGTTAATAGATTCATTTAACCCAGGTGCATGATCTGCACCAAGGCACAGTTGCCAAAAAGCTTCTTTGCATTCCAATTTGTTATTGTTGTCACCTTCAAAAATCACATTATCCACCTTATCTAAGACAAAAAATTTTAACTTTTTGAATTCAGAACATACCATTGCATGTCTAGCTAATGCATTAGATACATCTTTCTTTTTTATAGCTAAATTGTGTTTGTATGTTCTTCATTTTAAACAATATATAGTTTTTCCAATGCAGTACCTTTCACAGGACATACAAGTGGCAATATAAACTATGTATTCACTACTACAAGTGAAATAATTCATAGCCCAAAAAGTTTTGTTTATGTGACTTAAGGTTACAAAGGAGGAATTGCTAATAAATCTAAATTGTTTACAATTTTTACATGCATATGTACCTTTTTTGGTATGTCCTTCCGCTACTGCAGTACCTGTAGTGATTTTCCTAGACTCTTAACATATTTTTTATACTTGTAACTTTCTTATAAGTGAATTTAGGTTTCATACCTGTTGTGGTTGCAAGTTCATTGTTTCCCAACAAAACTTTCCAATTGTTTTCAATGATATCTTTTATATGCCACATCTCAGTAACTATAGGTATAGGGAAAGCACTATAATAATTCCCAATTCTGTTCTCCTGTACGTCAGATGTACCAGTAACTATTGGACTTACCATTATATCTGTAGATTTTAATATAGGTGATGCAACCCCCTTCTTAAACCCATTACTTCTTTTTCTATCTGTTGTAACCATTCTACACTATAGCCTCTAGATACAAACAAGGACCTCAATAAATGAACCTCTTTTACGAAACATTCATCATTAGTGGTCAGTCTACTAAGTCTAATGATATGACCTTTTACAACTCCCCTTTTCATGTGTTGTGGGTGTAAACTATCTCTATGTAGATACTGATTAGCAAAAACTGGTTTCCTTCAGAACCCTGGATAGCTCAGTCGGTAGAGCATCAGACTTTTAATCTGAGGGTCCAGGGTTCAAGTCCCTGTTCGGGCATTTCAAATTTTGGGGTTGGGAGGGTGGCCTCATGGTTAAGGTGTTTGCCTTGTAAACACAAGGTGCAGGGTTTGAATCCCACAAGGGATAATTGGCTAGGCTTATAATGGCTCGCAAGGGCAGTTAGCTTAGTACTAATCTATGAACCTAAATATACTACTTTCAAATTTCTTATTTTCAACATCAATGTTCAGGTGTAAATCCAAATAATCAATGGACTCACCATAACCACTGATTTTAAACTCCAAAAAATCTGTTGCAGAATTTAGATAATTAACATAATCAACAAATTCCCTATATTCTCCAGTCCATAGAAAAAAAAACAAATCATCAATATATCTGTAATATGCCTGGATCTTATTAAGCCTTGTAGATAGAACCAAATATTTTATTTCCCAGTTCGCCATAACTAGGTTCGCGAAGGCAGGAGCTACTCTCGCTCCCATCGCTACACCTGAAATTTGTTTATTCAACTGATTATTAAATCTAAAAAAATATTGTCTAGCACTAAGTCCATCAGACTACATATAGTGTTAATTTTATCACTTCCAAATTCAGTATTGTGAGTGAGATATTCTCTTAAAAAATCAATACCAATCTCTTGATTAATAGATGTGTAAAGTGACTTTACATCTAATGTACCAAAATGTATAGTTTCTTCTGAAAATTCATGTTTTCTCAAAATTTCCAATAGATGCCAGGAGTCCCTTAAAAAATATTTGGACTTCTGAACTATTGGATTTAAAATGTGGTCTAACCAGATGGATATAGTTGCTGTTTTAGATTTACTAGCTAAGATGATCATCCTGAAGGGGGGATTTTGATTATTATTTTGAATTTTTGGAATGCCAAAAAAAAGGCCATTTTAGGATGTTCTACCAAAAGATAAATATAACACTCATTATCAATTTCACCCTGGCAAAACATATCAAATAAAGTGACATCCAATTTTCTATAACTCTTAGTTACTTCTTCACTATCTACTTTTTTATAAGTTCGAACATCTTGTAACAGAGTATGTATAGAACTGTCGTAGTCTTTAATATTCATAAGTACAATTTTGTCTCCCTTATCAGCTCTCATTGTTCTTACTTCAGAATTTTTACTTAATTTGATTAGAGCATCAAATTCATCTTTAGATAAATTATTTATATGATGCTTACATCTAATATTTCTAAATTCTGTCTCACATATGTTCTGAAAAACTTGTAAAGTGGTTTGTAAAGGTGGATTGAAAGTGCTAGGCCTTTTGGGCTTGTTGTCCAATATATATTATGTTACAACACTGTTTGTTACAACTTCTTGCATAATGTACCTTAAATTAAGCTTTCTTAAATATAATCTAAAATCAATAATCGATTTTCCAATATTCATATTGCAAGCTGGAATGAATGAAAAAACTTTTTTCAAGACATACTCCATATCATGTGTAAGTAAAACATCAGATAAATTTAAAATATCTAATCCATAATTCTAAACAGTTTTCACCCTCACCATTTCTTCTTGTTTCTCCCCCTCCCCTTCCCCTTGTTTTGAGTGGTATTGGACCACTTGGGTGTCCGTTTGTTGCCCATCTTATCCATGATAAAATGGCCACCATTGTGACTGAATGCTGAACTGTCTGATGTAACTGCTTGAGCATAACTAGATTTGTTCGCAGTTTCATCTTTCTCATGTTCAGCATTAGAACCTACACTTGTAGATGTCAAAACATTGTTGCCGTCCGTCAATATATTTTCTATGTTATTATTATGGACAGTCGCCACAGCATTAGTAACACCAGTTCCAGGTCGTTATGTCAGTTCAATAGTATTTACATGCTCTGAACCAACAGTCACCTGTGTCCCATCATGAATAATATATGCTTTATTGAATTTATATGCTAGAATGTCTCTCTTAAGTTTCGACTGTTTTCTAGCAAAAATGGAGGCTCTTTGTTTGTCTGCTTTCGCCTCCAAACTGTTGTATAATTCACTAAATTCTAAAAAACAGTCAAAACTTTTGACACCCTCATCCATTTGTTTTATATTATCTTTGACTTTGATGATTTCTTTACCGTAGTGCATTGTCAAAATGCGCATCATGTTTAACCCAGTCATATTGTATAAATCTATCAAGGTGTTACTCAAATCATCACCAGGCATGACAGAATTTGGAAATTTAGCAGTTCTCAAACCTTGTGGCACACATTAGCAGGTTATACATTCCTCTAAGTAAAGAATTTCCAAATCCAAAGTCACAAACTTCAAGATATATTTTTCTAGCTCATATATAGCTTTTTTACAATTAATAGAGTCTAGATACGTATTGTTGGTTAACTGCTTACTTACGTCTGCAACAAAAGTTGTATCGGCAACGCTACTAAAAGGATTTTCTTTCTGTTTGAATACATAATCCAAAACGTTATTGTCAGTCGTACACAACCATCGATTCAGAACGCCATCATCATTCAAGTTGTTACTGCATTCAGTATGTACGTTATCGACGTGATGATGTAATCCATTCTGTGTCTGTTGTCTTGTATTGACTGTGCTGCCATAGTTAGACTTTGAACCAACATAATTGTCCAGGCTCTCTTTTACTATTTTAGAAATAATATTCACCAATTCTTCTTTACTGTTGTTACCATTGTTGCTGGTGGTACCACTCTCGGGAACAGGGTAAATTGACACATTCAGTAACATGTCTTGTGTAGAGTCGTCTGAAGCCATTCAGAAAGTGTTAAACTACTGAAGACCACACAATAAAGATAAAATTAACTTTATATCCTTAGAAACTCCAAACTTAAAACAAATTCAGCCTCAGTATTGTAGCACACTTCCAAAGACCACTCTCGACCAATGTTTTTAGCGCTTTCATTCACTTTCATTCACTCTGTTTTTTATAGCTCTTATTTGGAGATATTATGCCTTCTTATTTCTTTGTAAATGGTAGACAAGAATGGGTGGTGGGATCTCCCAGTCCAAACAAACCATAAAAATAACAGTGTAGGCAAGTGGAACTTACCTTGGCACTAACTGTAAGGTATAGGTCTATTTATGACTTAATAATGTCACATCTCTGTATAATAGTAGTACAAGTGTTTTTTTTCTTTAATACATAAAAATGGGGGGGGGCGTGTTGGCATAATGGTTAGGGTTGTAACCTCAAAGATACAAAAGTACAAGTCTTGATTCTAACCTCTTTTTTAGCTAGGCTTATAATAATCTGAAGGCTGATAACCTAGTATTTACCTGTGAAACATATACAATTTTTTGTATTGGGGCTGTGGGCTGGTGTAATGGTTAAAGTGTTTTACCTCACAGTCTCAAAGTACAGGGTTTGATTTTTACGTTTAAAAAGGGAAACTGGCTAGGCTTAAAATGACCCACAAGAGCAGCATCTATGACATGATATTTAGCTATTCCGACTTATATATCTGCTGCAAAGTTTTTTGTTTATTTAAAGAAAGTGTATTACTGAAAGAAAACAAAATGGAAAGGTATAAAAGAGACATGCAGCTTTTTTAATTTTATTTAAAGAAAGTGTACTGCTGAAAGAAAACAAAATAGGAAGGTATTAAACAGACATGCAACTTTTTACAAGGGGAAAAGGCACCAATACACCCAATCCCTAAACATGAATATTGTCACACCAAGAATACACTACCTGTGCAACATGGCAGCACATGATGGTTGATGAAGACATGTCCTTGGAGTAAAAATAGCAAAAAAAAGATGCATGCCACCACTGTAAAAATGTTACACGTATTTCTGCCTTGCATTTTGTTTTATTTCAGTAATATGTCTGGAATTTGCTTTTTAACAGAAGATGTTCTCTGAGCATTTTTTAGTACGTTTGGCATTGTATAGGAGAGCCTTAGGATTAGTGTCACACACGCATTTCTCTTAATCATTAAAATGGCTTTATTGCAGTCATTTAGGTTCCCCTCCTTTGCAGGCATACTCAATGTCTTCAGAGAATGATGAATAAAATTGGTATGGTTATTGTGGGTACCTGCTGGATCCTACACTGCTAATGAAAATAAAGGCTAATGATCAGAAAGAAGGGACACCAAAAGCTACCATGTTATGTAAGTAGAAGAAATAAGCTAGATCATACTAACCAGGCACTAGCCAAACAGGCATGCCACAATTAGTGACAGACATAATAGCGTGAAGGAGAAAATGTGAGATGGTAACTAATGACTAGCGTTGTAAAGACTCCTATGGTCATTAGCCTAGTATAAACCTATAAACCTATAATTCTATGAACCCATAAGCAATAATCTAACTCAGTGATATCGCTCCAAAAAGCTTTTTAGCTTACATAGCCACTTACTTTTTCATTGCTGCAGTAAATAATGGTCTTGGTCAAAAAATGAAACTACAGTCTCCATTATCTTATGACTGCAGTTGTAGTTTTTCATTATAGCATCCAGAAAGATGACTGTATAAATTTTATGTCTCTTTTGTGTTACATCTGATATTGTTGAGAAAAGTAAAGAGGTGAAGGTAGCCATATTTCTTCATCTTACTGAAGATAATACCATGAATACATTAGGTACATTTAGTCTTGCTAAAGAGCTGCAGTCTGATGTAGCAGTCATTCAAGACATATTTAAACAATAATTGACCTAAGAAAAATCTACAGTGTGGTCATAATTTATTTTTCACCAGAAATTAAGGACTTCAGGAGTCCAATGGTATGTGTGTAACTCAGCTGAGACATAGAGATGAAGACTATTAGTTTGGTATGACTGCATATGACATAAAGAATAATAAGTTGAGAAGCATACTACTGTGAGAATAAGATTTAACATGAAGTAATTAATATCTTAAGTAGCAGAAATAATCAACATTCAAATGAGAGCACTTGTAGTGTGTGCAACATTAAACTATAGCATACAAGTGTTGAAACAGAGAAAAAATAATTGGTTGGTGTCCATTATAATGTAAAAACGGCAAAAGCACTGTGTAGTAGTTGGGGTGCAGGTTGGCATAATGATTAAGATGTTTATCTCACAGACATAAAGTATAGGGTTTGATTCTCATCTTTAAAAATGACATTGGCTAAGCTTAAAATGGCCTCCAAGGTTAGCTAGCTTAATATTTTGGGGGTTGGCATAATATAAAGTGCTTACCTCACAGACACGGTACATGGTTTGATTTTCACCTTGGGAAGCATGACTAGGCTTAAAAAGGTCCACTGGGGTCATTAGCCTAATAATCAGTGATGAACCTATGTTAACTTTAAATGTGACACTGGTGCAGAGTGTAGCATATTGACAGAGAATGCATTTACAGATTTGAATTTGCAAGGCACAGAAAGATTTACAAAAGGTATCCCATTGAATTATTCCTGCAATAAGCTAACACCAATGGTTTAGAATAAACTGTGCTATGTTTATAAAAACAAAATCTATACTTTTTGTTTTAAATTATGTTATTACAATAACCTAATATTCTGTATAAAATGACTTGTGAACAACTGGGTATGATTAATCATATGCACTCTGCAGATGTAGCCTCAGAGTAACCAGAAGAAGTATATAGCCAGTGAAGGCAAATATTTACAGATTCATGAATTTAAACAGTTACAAGTTCTAGTAGTGAATAATTTGTACATTTGTGAGGGTAGGCATTCTGCATTCATGCAGAAAATTATTCACAGACTCACAAAGAGAATGATTCACATGTTTATGAAACAAACAGTCCACACATTTCACCCAATATAGTTTCAATGCTATAATGAAAAATTAAGTGTACAGAACTTCAGAAAAGACTAATTCACATAAAATGGGCAGTCAGGTAACAAATATGATAGTTTTGAACATTATTATGATTTATTTTTAGGGTTTATTTTTCATACTGGGTTAGTATAATATAAAGATAAATTATTTGATATAAAGTATGTTATTCCTTTGTGGTGGTGATGATTTTGGTGGTAGTCAGGATGGCACAGGTAATATTCAAGGTAGCACAGATACTAGCAGTTTGGGTCACTCATCATATATGTAAATGGCTGGTAGAGCAGGTGAGTATGTTCAATTTGCAGTGGGACAATGGATCAGTTATCAAGTTTACACTATGATTACATTATACCGCTTTGAAATATCTCTCCAATAGATATATCAGGATTATCAGAAACATCACATGGTGCACATAATTTTCCTTCATTTTACCTGTACTGCTTAATGTATAGGTATATACAAATGCATGGGTAGTGCAGCACACAACAGCAAATTGTTTCTCATTTGTCACACATATGTCAACAACTGTACCAACAGTCTTAGACTACTAGGCAACACTGCAAGCTGATGTCATTACTCTCATTCCAGTGACACAGCCTAATTACAGTAGTACACAGTCGCAAAGTGACCCGACAAATCTCCATCCCATTGGAGATTTCTCTTAGAATGGCCACATTAACTGCTTATGCTGTATTAATGAGCTCATAAAAGAAGCTGAAGCATGTCATCTCATGTCAGATATGGGGTTAGCTTTAAAAGCTTAAATGCATTATTAAAGACTTTAAAGAAGTAAAATGTCAGAGGGCATTCAGAGTCCTTACAGTTCAATACTTGAATATCTTCAAGATGTCATTTGTATATATCCCATGGGCCTCCTTCAAAGCAAATTTAAAGTATTACACAGTGAGGACTCTGGTTTATGTTGGGATTTTTCTGTTTGTTCTTGGCTTTTTGTGTGTACTTTTTACCATTTATCTTGACCATCCCCCTACTGGACATTATGTATGATATGGTGCAAATTTGATCTTCATGCCCCATGTCTTATATGCTCAAACCACTGCCTTCCCAACCACTGGCAATAGCAATGAAGAAATACACTTGTAGAATAAAAAAAAACATTAAAGATGTATTCTAAACAACGCAGAAGGAAAAAAATAGGCAAAAAGCCTCTTCCTACCTATGCGGGATAGTTAAATAATATATAAGTATACTTATCTGTGGACATAGAAAAAAATACAAACAACTGGAAAAGAGTAAAATCAGTTTGATAAGTCCAATCTCTTCACTTTTAGGGCTAGGACAGGAAAGAATTAAACAAAACAGCACACATCCATATGCATGGTTAGGGTACTTCTGTATGTAAGGTTAGGTACATGTCAACAAATATGACCTGCTGCACTATGTCACCTACTGTACAGATTCCTCTCTGCCGATATGCTTAGCACTATGTACGCCTATCCAAGGACTGCTTTGAAAATGATGATGGCTGTGACCATAACAACCATACATTTATGTATGGTGTGTAGAGGAATGTTTGATACACAGTGTCAGTTGACCATACACTGAGCAGCACAGACAACAGTTTATATTATATGTACTAAGTCTTACATTTGTAACTTCACACTGTCACATAGTACTCATCAAAGCCCATATTTGTGGACTAAATGCTACCCTTTCACCTACACTTCTGTGCATTCTGCATAAACCTCTCCAAGGGGGCGTTGTGCTGCTGTATCAGCTGGCTGCCGTCACTCTCCTCACTACTACAAACTCCAGGTTGTACATAGGAAAGAGTTGCATGACCAGTTGAGTGTTCTACTGGTGTTGGTGGCCTTCATGGACTGGACCAGTACAAAATTATATTGTACTAAATGCAGCATGCCAAAAACATTCTGCATGCAGTAGCAGGGTTGTACTGAGCTGTCTCCTCAGACTCATCCAGGTAATTGAAACAGGGCTTAAACAGACCAAACACTCACTCAATGACTATGCAAGTCTGTGGCAGATCAATGTTGTAATGTACCATTGCAGATCCCTGTTGGTTCTGAGCTGAGGTCATAAGCCAAGGTTGGAATGTGTAGCCTGCACCACCTTAAGACATAAGGGGGATGGAGCACATGGTGGCAGGATGGTTATGCATTACATCATTCTTGTTGTTGTTATTATTATACAATTACTTAGGGAGGGTGTTTGGTGACTTGCGGTGCACCTACCCTCTAAGTGTCCATGTGGTATCCATCCACGTAAGAATTGGAAGCACAGTGAACTTGTGTGACAAATGTGGAAATCATGAGCACTACTGAGATGCTAAGTCAAGACACTGGTGATACAGCCATGAGCATTGCACACTGCCTGACAGTTAATGGAATGGTAGCCTTAGCTCTGACAGTACCTTTCTCCCAGTGGATTAGGTGAGACCCTAATTGCTAATGGGTGCAAGCCAAGCACCTCTGAGAAGCATGCCAGATCATAAAAATCATGAATGGTGGTAGATCTGTGCTGTGGTATCTGTGGAAAAAAGATTTGCTCATTCACATGGCCTAGAATAACACTGAGAAACTGTTGCAGTATCCTCAAGACAGAAACTTATGAGATACTCAGTGTGTTCTCAGTCTGTCTCTGGAAGGTCTCTGTAGCAAGTATAGTGAGACTTATACATACCTTGATAACCACAGGGATATGCAGGTCATTGCTGCAATTCCAGTTTGTGGATCATACAAGTTCAGCAAAGTCTGTATTATATCCCTGTCCATGTGAAACCTGTCAAGAACATCCTGCTGTTTAAACCTGTAATGTGTTAAACATTGCCAGTAATGCATATGCTGTGGGTGCCCCTGGCTATAGCAGTTTGTTATACTGTGGCTGTAAGAGTTTAAAAGTGGTAGGTCACAAAACTAACCATAACTCTGAGCATCTTCATCAATTGCAAAGTGACTAGAAATAGTGTTGCTTTCCTTTTTGTAACTTGTGTGCACAGTGTGTATTTGTGTAGCATTCTGCAACTCTGAATAACAAAAGGTGTTAAAGGCACTACATTATCATATCATCAGTGCATCATAGACATATATTAATTAATGTAAATGTCATTATGCACCCATTTACATATGACTTTTACTGTGACTTTTGGAGGCTTGCAGACATGCACAGCACTACTTTCTGAGCTGCACAGTGTTTGCATATCTACAACTAGGACAAATGTACACTGTACACATACATAGCTGACTATGAATACCAGCATATTACTCAAAATATCCAGAAGTGAAGTCACAGGTTAGCACTAAGTTAACTGTCCTTGCGAGGCATTTAAGCTTAGCCAGTTATCCTTTGTGAGATGCAAACCCTGCACCCTGTGTTTATAAGGCAAACACCTTAACCATTAGGCCGCCCTCCCAACTTTAGTCATTATGTTTCTTAAAGCACTTATTCTATAATGCAAGATTTCAGATATTCTTATTTTGAAAATGGTCCTCAATTTGTGGATCATAAAATTTACAAAATTTATTCAGGTGTTAAACTTCAGATGTATTACAAGCAGTGTAAGATATCCATGGTCCAGTGGGCATGTGAAAGAGTTATTGAGACAGTGCAATACATCATTAAAATGTACTGTTAGTGCAAAACAAGAGTGTTACCTAGCTTTGCTTGGGTACAGAAACACTCTTTTAAACTAGTTGCGTTATCACCTTCACAACTGATAATTAGTAAAAAAAACTCAAGGCAAAACTACAAGGGGCATCAGCCTGAGTCTCACTATGTACCATATATGTTCAAGCTTATCTGCAAAACATCCAAATTGTTAACTGCACTCAGAAACATAATTGAGGTGGGACAAGGTGTCAAGGGCCCTGACTATCAAATCCATTTTTTTTCTTTTTTCAATTTCATGATCCTTATATAAATGTGAGGTCAAGGAGCATAGATGGAGGGCTTTAGGACCTGGCATTCATGAATGCTAGATTGACAAATGTTTTTGTTTTCTTCTTTTTTGTTTTGCTGTCATGTAAAGTGTGAGGATGTTAAGGAACTGATGCTCCTCCTTAGAAGAGAAGGAAGGAGTGTCATATTCAAAAATGAATGGTAGGGCATTAGGACCAGATTAGAGAAGGGACCATTTCTTTGCTAATCAATTTAGTGCTGATGGGAGCCAGACCAGGGGAGTGGTGCTGGACACCAAATGAGCCAGCTACAGATCTGTCTGCACATTGTTCAAGAAAAACTGTGAGAATGCAAAATGCATATAACGAGCATTCAGAGCAGTAAGAAGTTGTTACTATAAGATCAGTTACATTGTGGGGGGAAGTGGTTCCTGAGATTAACAAATATGGCAGAGGAATTCCAGATTATTCAAACACCACAGAAACTGTTTCGAATTTACAAGATAATTCAGAATGTGACATCGAACCTGATTTTGGTTCTTAAAACACCCCTGATTAAGTCATCAAAATATCTACAAAGACAACTCACTCAGATGTGATTGCAGCTACTAGAACTGACTCTAAAACAAACAAACATAAAAAAGGACTATCAAAAAAATAAGATGGATGGCATGATACAATATGTTATAAAGGCAAGAAATTATGTTTTCAGCTGCTGTATGTGCATAATGAATGTTATTTTGCCATTGGAAATGCTGAGATTTTTGTTTGCAAAAATGTATCCTATGTGAAATACCTAGAACAGTGTAGTATAGTTAACCATAACTCAAATTTCTTAATATGTAATATTAAGGCTTAACTTTAAGGTGATAATGTAGGTTTGTGTGTGTGTGTGTGTGTGTGTGTGTGTGTGTGTGTGTGTGTGTGAGAGTGTGTGTGTGAGTGTGTGTGTGTGTGTGTGTGTGTGTGTGTGTGTGTGTGTGTGTGTGTGTGTGTGTGTGTGTGTGTGGATCTAGTGGCCTAACATTGACACACTTATGTTGAAATGCAAAGGTTGACATGCATCTGCATGTGCACCCCCATCTGCTGCCAATTATATGTACTAACTTTGAGATCACACAATCTCCAAGAAAGGGCAAATTCCCCAACCCTAGGGAATGTTTGTTAAATCACAACTGTTGACCATTTGCATTGTTGACCAAAGTGCATTTAGAATTCTGAAGTTAATTTTACCTACACTCAACCAATAGTTGTAATCTATCGATCTATCTATCTATCTATCTATCTATCTATCTATCTATCTAATCTATCTATCCGAGTATCTATCTTTCTATCTATCTTTATTAGCATTTGTCTACGGGGAAAGTCTGAATGGGCCATAACAAGCATTCACCTAGCAATCCCCCAAACTACATGCATACAATATGCAGATGATTCGACACTTATATGCTCAGCCGCATCCATACCTGAGCTTTACTCCCTCACCCAAAAGGTCTTTAACACAGTCGAACTATGGTTTACTCAATGCTGTCTCCTACTAAACCCCCAAAAAACTAAACTCCTTCTTTTCACTCCTACTAGTAAGTCCCCCCCATTAAACCTCACAGTAACATCCAATAACAACACTCTTATATCCCCAGACTCGACTACCAAACTACTTGGTATCACCATAGATAACAACTTTAACTTTGATACCATTATTAATAATACCTTAAAATCTGTTAATAGAAAACTGGGCTCTCACTACAGGATCAAACCCTTTCTCTCTCCTGCAGTAAGAATACCTATTGCTCACACTCACCTAATTTCTACTCTCCTCTATGCCTCACCCATATACACTAATCTCTCTAAAAACAACCTTAATAAAATGGAAAATGCCTACAATAGCATAGCCAGATTTGCAACAGGAAACCCTTTCAGAACCCACCACTGTATTAACCTAAAGCAACTAGGATGGCTTGAATTACAAAATCAGCTTAAATTCCACCAACTTACCATTGTCCACAAAACCCTTTACCATCCTACTAATACCCCGTACTATCTACCCTCATTGTCCCCTACAACAATCTTAAGACCTTACGTTCATCACAAAGACTGCTGGAAAATATTTGTAAATCTAACAACAGGGCTGGAGACTCTCTTTTTTGTAATACTGCTGGAAAATCCTGGAACCTTCTTCCTACTGAACTTTCCTCTGTTCCCTCAATATCACTCTTCAAAAACAAACTGAAACTTTTTCTCAGAACACAGTGGTTATGCCCTTGTACTAAACCTAACTGATCTATTACCTTTCTTCCTTGGATCTATCTACTCTCCTCTTTTCTATATTCTTGTTCCTTTTCTTACTAACAGCAAATTTATTCCTTTCTAGATCTTTTCTTATTATCTCCTCATACCTTCTTTAATTAAACCTGTTTTTAACACATATTCTGAATATTGCAGCTCATACTTTTGTTGTCCTTCTTTATGCCAACCCGCTTACTAATAACTTATCTAACTCAGCTGCTATCCTTTAAATGTTATATTGCAACTACATCTGTATTATGTTAAGTGTTTTTTACTTAGCACTACACTAAGAACAAATGACCACTGAGATTATTCCTGGTCTTTCTTTCTAGCAATGTTTAACATGAAATTAATCTTGTATATGTTATTATATTCGTGCTTCCTCAGAGCTTATCTCCCTGGAACTCTGAGATTATTCCTGGTCTTTCTTTCTAGCAATGTTTAACATGAAATTAATCCTGTATATGTTATTATATTCGTGCTTCCTCGGAGCTTATCTCCCTGGAACTCTGAGATTATTCCTGGTCTTTCTTTCTAGCAATGTTTAACATGAAATTAATCTTGTATATGTTATTATATTCGTGCTTCCTCGGAGTTTATCTCCCTGGAACTCTGAGATTATTCCTGGTCTTTCTTTCTAGCAATGTTTAACATGAAATTAATCTTGTATATGTTATTATATTCGTGCTTCCTCGGAGCTTATCTCCCTGGAACTCTGAGATTATTCCTGGTCTTTCTTTCTAGCAATGTTTAACATGAAATTAATCTTGTATATGTTATTATATTCGTGCTTCCTCGGAGCTTATCTCCCTGGAACTCTGAGATTATTCCTGGTCTTTCTTTCTAGCAATGTTTAACATGGAATTAATCTTTGTATATGTGATTATATTTTTGTGCTTCCTAGGAGCTTTTCTCCCCGGGCCTCTACTGAAAATGGACATGTATCCAGTTAGACTAGCCCAGTCAACAAATGTAAAATAAAATAAAATAAGTAAACAAACTTTTAGCAGAGGACCGTGCAGAAAAGCTCAGCAGTTAATGAATATTACATGTTGTCCTACAATATAATACAATGCAAAACAGCAAATGTTAATTATCACATGCAAAAAAAAGTAACATTTTTGTTTTACTGTAGCAATGATAAACTAGTGGGTTTTCAGATGAAGAACCTGTAGCTTGCATTATGTAAGAAGACCAAAAGGGAACTAAAATCAAAGGACAAATGGTAGAATTGTTGCAACATTTAGCCAGGAGAAGAGTTCAGGGAAAGGGCGAGAGTAGTACCATTTTAAGTTAAGTAGTGCATATGGGATACTTGCTGATTATTGACCTCTGTTGCAACAAAGCATTAATTTTTGAACTAGTTTCTTTGATTTCTGGGTTTTGCCAAAAAAGGGATATTTCTTTCAGTAAGGTCATGTGACAGTCAGGATAGTGAAGTTAGTCTCTATAGAGGATTTTGGAGGTGTGAAGCAGAAAGGAGCTTGCCAACCTGCAAAACACTGTTTTTGCTTTGGTATAGCCGATGACATATAATGCCATTTTTTTCTGTTTTATGGATCTAGTTTCTTTTAAAGTTAGTTCTTTGATTAACCATATATATCAAATATACAATAAAGCTTAGTTCTGTACAAGGTGTGACATGGTCCCTCCATCTTCTTCAGTTGTAACCACTGTTCCCATTCTCAAACAATCATATCACCTCTACATTGTGTCCAGCAGAAAAACGCTTCTGCGAGACCTGCTGGTGTGTTACAATGAAAAGTATAGCTAAGCAAGGCATTTGGTGATATGTAGTCTTGCTCCCTATGTAGGAATCAGGCTCACTAGTGCAGTAGATTATATATCCCTAAACTCATTGTGTTCCCCACGCTCTTACTTTTCTTAAAGAGTGTTTCTATTCTTATGTGTATGTTAGTCACACAAAAGTGTCTTCTACAGTGACGGGTGTTTCTTCCAGGTCCACTTCACATGACTGAAAGCTCAAAATACGAAATTCATTTGAATGAGTCCACAATCCTGAATGTTCAAAATACTGAAAACTCATTTGACTGACTTTCAGAATACTGAAAGCTTACAATGCTGAATTGCAAAATACGAAATGGCAGTGTGTACAGTACTTAAAGGTAAGTAAAGGATATATGCCTTTTTCCTCACTCTAGTGCAATCCTGGAGTTAGTAAATATAGTTTGGGGGTCTGGCGGGGCACAACTAGTTTGGTTTTATATCATCCGGTTGCGGTGTCTGTTAATAAGGTAAGTAAGTAGCTTTTAATTTTGGAAAGAGTTAGTTGCTAGTGTTGTAAGTGTGCATTTTTTTCTTTTATAGTTTTTATTTGGTGAGATGAATTGTTGGTAATATTTGCGTGGTTTATTTAATATTGAGAACCTAGGTTTTGTGCCTGTTAATGCTTTTGTGATGAAATGTTTGGTATTCACAATCTGTGCATTTTTTGTTATGTTAAGAAATTCACAAATGAAGGGAAACACACATCATGTCTATGGCTTAACATTTTGCATTTTGCAATTCAGCATTGTAAGCCTTCAGTATTCTGAAAGTCAATCAAATGAGTTTTCAGTATTTTGAACAACTGGAATTGTGGACTCAGTCAAATGAATTTCAGTATTTCGAGCTTTCAGTCATGTGAAGTGGACCCGTTTCTTCCTGAAAAGCTGTCCTTTGCTCCCTATTATTTTTGGCTCTGGAATTTTTGAACAAAGAATTTGAGCAGTATTTTGGTCTGTTCTTTATCAAATGTGTGTTTTTCTGGAAAGCTGTTGAGGATTGCAGTCATTAAATAATGACACATGTGAGTTTCTTACTTCATGTCCTTCAGAAAATGTTTGCTAATGCAAAGCAAGTTCTTCTAGCAACTTTCGAAGTATGTAAGAAGAAATTTTAAAATCTGTGTTTGATACTGGGTCTTTGATTCTTCAGCTAAGAAGTGGAGAGGTAGAGGATTGCACTGTCTGGCCCTTAGTTATGTATTCATGCATTTATCTGATCTGTTGTAAATTTTGGTCATGCGTGTTTGCACACGTGTGTGTACGGGGTCTATATTAGAAGACCGAATGTTTAGGTTATCGAACACCTAAACATCGATCTTCTAATATCGAAAGCAAAAAACGGCGAATGGCCAATTTAATGCAGGGAAAGATTTCCCTTGGCCGTTCGCCATAGTTTGCTATTTCTCTACTGTTGAGTGATCTTGGAGTTCGTATATTTAGTTAGGGGGGGGTGTGGGGGGGGCACAGTCCCCCACATCAGGGGATGTGGGGGCGAAGCCCCCCCCCCAGTTAATTTAGATGTAAAGTAATGTTTTTTGTGTTGTGCCCAAGGGACATGTTTCCCTGGGATATTCGACATTGTGCGGTTCGATATTAGAAGATCAATGTTTAGGTGTCCACTCACCTAAACATTAGGTCTTCTAATATAGACCCATGTGTATGCGCTTGCTCGTGTGTATGTGCGTGCATGTGTGGCACATCTGTGGGTGTGTATCTGTATGTGTGCATTTGTGCAGATCTTGCAGCTGACCCCAGTCCCAGTTTTGTATCATGTTTGGTCTGATTCTCATAAAATCTGTAACTTCCTGGCAAATTGTTGTTGATTGCAGTAATCAAATAATGACAGGCATAAAACGACATCATAGAATTTAATGAGATTTGTACATTCAAAATCCTTTGATCCTTGAATTCTGAAATATTCATATGTTCGGGTTTAGAATGTCTAATGGTGAAGATCACTAGTTTATGATCTGACTTAGTCTGGGGGTAGATGTTAGCAGGTCTACACAAATTCTACAAGCTACAAAACAGCTATTTATCCTTGACCAGTCAGAGCACAAAACTACTGTACTAAAGAGCAAGTAACAATGCCATTATAAGAATAAATAGCCTTAGGATGCTGGATAGCCTTCTTCTCATCCTACTGAGTAGTTTTCAATATATTGCTATTTTGTCATCCTATTCCATTATCTTTGAAAGGTAAATTATTCAACAATTGTCTATTTATTTGGATAAGTTTTACATCCTTCCAGCTACTTCCATTACTTAGCTGAGGCCAACTGTCATTATGACTTTTCTACAAAACAGCAAGTAGAACTGTGATGTGGCATTGTTTTAGTCACTGCATTATTTGATTATTCAAAGCTGATCTTATTTTTATAACTGAAGATGTTTACATATTTCACTATTGCTTTCTACCGGTAAAATGCCAGTAGGACTAAACGCTTCTAATACAGATTTAGCTGGCAAAAGTCTGTGTGTGTGTGTGTGTGTGTGTGTGTGTGTGTGTGTGTGTGTGTGTGTGTGTGTGTGTGTGTCTGTGTGGTCTTTTAATGAAACAAAGAACCTGTGTTTGTTTCCTTGGCATGGTAGTACATGCCAGACAAAGCAAAAGCATGGAGTCCATGATTTCAGTTTATTTCTGGCTATAGTCCTGACAGCTCACTGTACACTTTGTTATGAATTTGGAAATAGTCGCTGTATGTAGCTTGGCTATTTCCAGATACAAAGTGTACAATGAAATGCCAAGACTATTGTCAGAAATAGAATGACATTGTGCAGCCCAAGCTATTTAGCAATTAGTTAATCTTGCAATACCCAAACCGGGTATTTTCCTAATCTTGCCTGTTAATCCCTCTCTCCGTCTAACCCGTAGTCTTCCAAGTTCCTGGTACACAGGCCATCATGTAAACAGTATACTCAGACCATGCATTCAAGTGAAAGTATGTCTCTCACTAGGACTTAGAATGGTGTAAAGAGAGGCAGTAACTTTATTTTGTAATTTTGCATGAGCTTCTTGTAGAATTATTCTTAATGGAACTTCGGCTTACAGTACATGCAGCTCATATTACTTGTACAGTTCATTTATCATATTAAATCATTTTAAGAAATGCTCCTTTTAGATCACTAAGTGCCCTTCTGGACACTCCTCTAACCTTCAGCATCTTTCAACACCCCTGGCAAGCATTTAGTCAGTAGTTACTTCGACAATAAAGGATTTTCTTGCACTGTTTCGACTGGATATTTTGTGTCCCAGCATTTGACGCCTCTAGCCATTTTTTGCACACATTCTTTGGTGGTTAGCTCTTGGTGTGCGCAGCCACTTCTTTGTGTTTGTTTCTAAGCATTTAGGCAGTGTCAAGTGCAGCTGCACTTAGATTTATTTTGCAAATATTCCTTAGCAGACCATGAATAATGACAAAGTTTCAGTGTTCTTTTTTTACCTCAGTAGGTAGGTAGTAGATTAATACATTTATCTCCATTCAGTACTCATACCTATCAGCTATCCAGATTTTTGCAGACCGTCCACTTTTTTGTGTCATATTTTCAGTCTGTTTCTCATAAAATTGTGGTTTTCCAGAAAATCAATAGCAAATCATTGAGTATTCAAGTCAGAATAGAATGACAGACATTTGAGTTTTAGGATTCATACCCTTCAGAAAAGTCATGCTAATTCAAAGCCTGTTAGCCTATCAACTTTCTAGGTTTGTAAGAATAATATTTAAAACCTGTCCCTATTTAGGGGCCTTTATCCCTCCATTAGTTATGGCTTTGTCCAGATTTCTTGCTCTAACAGGTTGAGAGATATGCCATATTGAATGTATAAAACAAATGGGACAAAGTGATAAGGAAGAGAAAGAACGTGACAGATTGCAGTAGGAAGTCTTAGAGTCAACTGAACTACAGAAGCCATTAAAGATACTGTTCTAGCCTACAAAAGAGCTGTCATTTGTTTCTGACCTCCATCTGAACAAGTAATACAGTCTTTAATATCCAGAACAGAACAACCATGGGACTTAAACTGGAATTAAGACTTGTTTTAGATTAGCAAGTAAGACGTTCTCTTTCAGGAGTCCTAGAGAGATGAAATTAGTCACAATATGGAAGGCCTACTAGCCAAAAGCTAATATGATCTGACAATGCTATTCCTTAGATTGAACATCATTCTGTCAAAACTCCAACAATAAAACACGTCAATTTATGACAGATACCCAAAGTATAGACAAAAATATGACTCATCGACATATACAGTACTGATTATAAAAACATTTGAAGGTGGGTATTATGTCAGGTACGATTGTATAATTACTGTGTGTTCAGGATATTTGACAGAGTTTTGATCAGGTTTTAGCCATACTGCTATGCCAAGACAGTGAATCTGTGACTTGACAATAGTGTAGCACTTTAGTACATGCCTAACAATTTTGAAAAAAACACATACCAGAGCCAAGACAACGTAGCTGCCAAAACTTTACTGGTGCTTCCTGGTACCTCTGCTGTTGCCTTCGAGGGAACAATTACACCATCTGAACAGCCAGTCTTTTATATACAACAATGCCCCTTTCTATGCCATGATTTTTATGGGTCATTTTGAGAATTTTCACATCTATAATAGTAAGTTTTATTCTCAACATGTGGTCATTTACAGGCATTACATTGATGACTTAATTTTCATATGTAAGTGTGATGTGAGTGAGTTTGATGGGTTTATGTGGGGGTGCATCGAAATATATGTGGATTGAAATTCACTTATAAAACTCACAAAGAAATCATGCAGTTTCTTGATATTGAATATGTTGTCGGAAAGACAGCAAGGTGTCTTTCAGGCCTTACTTTAAAGAAACAGCTGTGAACAATTTTCTTTGTGTTGACAGCATGCACCCCCATCTTTTGAGCTATTTACCCTATGGTGCATACAAGCGCATTTTTAACAACATGTTTACTAAGGCGCAGGTGGATGAGGAGTTTAGTAAAGTCAGGAACAGGTTGTCAAGTAGAGGTTATGCTTTGGAAATGCTAAGAAAAGCAGAGATGAGAGTGAGGGGAATTCCCATGTTGGAAAGTGTCCACAGAGAGAGGTGGGAGTAAAATGATGAAACATGGATAGATAGGAATGTAGAAATGGAGGAAGAAGGGGGAATCTTTTTTGTCAATAGATTTTCCCCTTTTTCGAAAATTCTGAGGGAGTTGGTTATAAGATTTTGGCCTATTGTAAAATAAGATGAAAGCTTGAGTGAAATTTTCCCAGAGGGAGTAACGTTTTCTTACAGTAGGTTTTTAAATTTGAAAAAATTGCTAAATTTAAAAAAGGGAAGACAGTCAGGTGGGATCTTTTCCATGTGGCAGGTGCAATGTATAGGCTAAGGTTAGAAATTTAAATGGCAGCAAGATTAACTCATTCCAGCCAAGTGTGCCTCTAGGCATTTCTGCAGTTACCTCCTACTGTGCCTCTAGGTGTCAGATATTGCTTGTTCATATTTGCATTAATAATACCAAAACCATGCTGCATACAAGGTAACAGAATATTTTATCTTGAAGCATTCATGATTTCAAACAATTGTATTGATATCTGACCTCTGTCAATGAATATTTGTTAGAACTGTAAGGTGATAACTTTATTTTTTAGAGGCTCATGCCACACCCACTTCGAGTTATAGGTACACACTCAAAAGAGCTGTACTGGAGGGAATGAGTTAATGGAAGGAATTATAAAGCTGCTGACCATTTTAATTGTAGTACATGTGGTGTAATATACATTATAGGTTGTAGTTGCACACATACAGTATAAAATGGTACATTGGGCAGACCAGAAGAATGGTTAAGAGGCGGATAATGGAACATCTGGGAGATATAAGGAATGTTAAGTTGGACAACCCAGTTGCCCATCATTTGCATTCAGTATATACTGGTTTTGATAACAGCTTCTTCTTTAGCATCTTGGCCAAACCTTATTTCACTCAAGGGATGGATTATGCACAAGGGCTATTAAAAACAAAAACAAAGTTTATTATCAATTTTAAAACTTCATACCCCAATGGATTGAATTTGGAATTAAACCTTCATTTATGATTTATTCATAGGTTTATATTTCACTGAAGATAGATTCTAATATTCTTGGGGTTGTTTGTGAAATTTATATTTGTATGCAATTTTGAGGTGGTTACTTTAAATGGGAATGTTTTTGGTATTTGTTGGGGAATGCTTTTGCACTTTAAGTGGGAATGTTGTTGGTACATTTTATTTAATTATTGGATAATTATGTGCGAATTGTTGTATATAAAAGAATGGCTGTTCAGATGGTGTAATTGTTTCTTCGAAGGCAACAGCCAAAGTACCAGGAAGCACCATTAAAGTTTTGGTAGCTACATTGTCTTGGCTCTGGTGTGTGTTTTTTTCAGTAATTTGTCTTTTGTTGGAGTTTCTAACAATTTAGAGCCATACATAGCAGACCCTGACACTGGGCATATGGAGCAGATTAAATCTGCAGAAAATTCACATGAAGAAATGTAACCCTCCCATCCAGACAGTATGAAAGTACAGCAGGATATGTTAAGAGGGGAATGACCATACAAGTACAGAACACAAAGCAACAGATAATGTGGGACACAGGGAATATAGGCAGATTTGCACATGATGATAAATAGTGACACAGAGTGGTTAAATACAGCAATAAACATGAATGGCAGAACAGTAAGGGAGCCAATTAGTATGCAACAAGGAATACAGCACATTATGAACAGTGTTGTATGTAGGGATGAAAGAAAATAAAATAAACATTTGTAGCACAGAGGACAGCAGCTGGCAGCATGTTGCAGTTCGAGACAGCAAAGAAAGTAGGAATATCCAGCACAGTGCTAACACAAGAAAACAAAGTAAAAATGCTATTTTAAGATAATAGGCACCTGAACAAAAACGCAGTGGTGCATGTCTAGGCAGCAACACACAGCAGGTCCCAGACAAAGGCAGATACAGGAATGGCACACAATAGCAACTAAAGGATGGAAAAACAAAGCCACACAACAAATTCCCTGTGCAGCCGCAATGTAGCATAGACACAAACTTGTATTTATACTCAGGTATTTTATGCAGAACTGACAAATGCAGAGAAGTATTCCTGCAAGGGACTGGCAACACTACACAGTGCACCAGTCACATTAAATGCAGCAGTGCAGCGCAGACATCATACCATGATATTCTGTGCCAGAGCAGTGACATACTCTAGAACAGGAAAGTAGCCGTGGCCACCAGTAAAATGATCCAAACACAGTGCTCCTGGTGCTTATACAAGTTAGGCATCACTACCTAGCAAGGACATTCAGGTACATAGCATCCATCCCAGCACATTCCTCATCCACTTTAACTGAAAGCTTGGCATCAGGGTGCACATAGAGATGTCCTCATGTTGTTATGCCCCTCCTCCACATGCTTCTGTATACCAGACAGACCCAAGCTGCTCTGCTGGTGTATCACATTCACCCATATCTGTACTGGGAACCATGGATACGTCATCATCATGCAACATCTGATGCACTTCATGGTGTTGCTGACATTTCCACAAACTGCTAATACTGGGGCTGGTGCTCAAGACTGATATTCTTCTCTACTGCCTTAAATGCCACTGACATTTGTCCAGGTGATAGAAATACTGCAGCTGCCTAGCAGTGCCCACAGAGTTCTAGTGTGGTATGACAAATATACATGATTGAGAGATCTTATACTGCACACTCCTCCAGAAGACCTTTGTAGGTAGAAAATAGTATCCCATGTGCAGTGACATCAAGAAGCATACAGTAAACACCATGCATAACTACTTTGACAACAATGGTTGCATGCTTTGAATGCAAATGTACTTATATATGTCAATTCTCACTCCTGTGGCATGGCAAATACAGCTTGGTACTTTAATTGGTGTAAGCAGACAGCAGGAAGTATGTAGTGGAACATGCTTTGTTGTTAACTGTCATGATAATAGTGTCTTCCATGAAATGAATGCTATCTACAATAATGTGTCTACAGTTGTCCCACCCTCTGTCTTTAGGCTGTGTAATAAACATTGCTCCTGGGTGGTAGTTCTACAACAACATTCATAAGAACATCTTGTATTGTCTCATGAACCATCAGAGCGGGCAAACTGGTACATGTGGATGCATGACATGTGAAGTCTTAGTAGAGCAGCATCCAGCCTTCCTGGGATAAGGACCATGGTCATGAGGGTAATTTGTGATTGGGGGACAAAGGCCCAAAAACATGGGCAGATTTTAAATCTTACTCTTAAAAACTTAGAAAGTTGCTGGAATAACAGGATTTGTGTTATCATGCATTTTCTAAAGGATATGAAATCTGAAACTCAAATATAAGTCATTATTTAGTGACTTCAATATTCTCTGACATGCCATAACAACAGAAATTTTATGAGGAACAGACCAAAAATATGAGGCAAAAATTTGGACATTCTGGGAAAGTCTAGACAGTTGAGAGGTATGGCTCCATATTGTTACAGTTGTGGTCCAGCACAGGATCAGGTCATATTTTATTCAAGTAACATCAGTAGGTTGTACTGTTCTAGCACTACTCACAGTAGTACATATGTCCATCAACATATACTGTAGCATGTATTTTCCCCCCTCCAATAGGATAGTACCTTACAGCTGGTGTATCCACCTGGGTTGATCTGTTGTTGCTGTCCCATGTTCTTCTATATACACAGTTGTAGGCATATCCCTGTGTCACTGCTTTTTATAGACATGATCAGAGGTCTGTCTACCATCTGTGTACAATGTGTGTGATATAAGCATATTTCTGTTGTGTTGTAAAAGTTCATGTCATTTCTACCTGCCAAGTGTATACTTCATGGGTATATGAGTAGACCCTGTAATCAGAGTATTTCTGATCATATCAACCAATTGATTAATGATAGTTATAAAACTATAGACTGTATAAAAGGATTTATAAACTCTAGGATATCAGAAATGATGAAATAATTGTAAGTTACTTCAGTCCCAAACTAGAGTATGAAATAATAATATGGAAATCTTATAAGAAAGTCAGCATGAATAAATTAGAAAGAGTGCAGCAGAAATATATCAAGGGCCTCCACGGTTGTGAAAATTTTAAGTTATTATGAAAAATTTAAATATCTGATCTTGGAACAGTTTTTCATACAGATATCTAAGAAGAGACCTTATTAAGGTTTATATAGGGCATTTAGAGACAACTACCCTTGGAAATGTTATGTAGGAGATTATATAGGAAAGACAGCTGTACTAACTGGTTCTCTGCGAGAGTAGCTGATGCATTGGATAGACAACAAAACAAAATTAAAGCAAGTGCTAGTTTAGATATTTTAGGAACAATTTGGACATTTATGTAGGGATACACTATCGCCCATGCCTGAAATATTTGTATGTATGTATGTCTGTATGTATGTATGTAAGTATGGTCAATACTCATCACACTGGTTTTGCAGCTACTGATTCCTTGCCCTGTTGATGGGACATTATGACTCATATCCCTGTCTGCAGAGACAGCTAGCTGCCCTGACAAGATTCTGCAGTTGTCTTATTACATAATCTTCAACACACCATCATTGATATATTCTAGTAGTTTATCTACAGAGTGCGTGTGTGTGTGTGTGTGTGTGTGTGTGTGTGTGTGTGTGTGTGTGTGTGTGTGTGTGTGTGTGTGTGTGTGTGTGTGTGTGTGCCTTTCTGTCCATGTTCCTGCAATTAAAGTGGTGATCCAATCTGAAACAAAGTGATTGTACTGAGCTCTGTTGCTGCCTGAAAGCTGAATAGTATTCTTCCAGCAGATGTATGCAGCAGTCCATTATACACACCTAGGCATTACTTCCTGGTTCTTGTGATGTTGCAGGTCACATGACAACTCCTCTCATGTTTAAGTAACATTACTAGTTTTCTCTTCTAGATATGGCTATCCTCCTCTTCTAAAATAAGGTAGGGGGCTGGGGGATATTATTCTCTGATGAGACAATTTAACCCTACAGTCTATGGAGGATCTCTGAAAGATGTGATTACTTCCATGTTTTAAGTATCTGATACTAGGAGACATTTGACACCCAACCCTCAACTCCCACTGTCAACAGCTGAATTATTAAACTAGATATTGCTAGAATGAGTAGTTCAGACTGTCACAAAAGGAGATACTGCCAGCCCAGCTAGCTGGAATTTTGTAAATAATTATATGTCATCTGTGAAGATTATTATGATGTATAAAGAAGTATGACAGAAGGCGATACTGCCAGCCCAGCTCTGGACTTTTGTAAATAGTTATATGTCATTTATGAATATCAGCATGATACAATTGCTTGGACTGTATGTTATGTGCACATCAAACTGCTGGATAGAAGAGATATTTTTAAAGTACTGAGCAGAAATGTATATGCACTATTGTAGCAGTATATATATATATATATATATATATATATATATATATATATATATATATATATTATATATTATATATATATATATATATATATATATATATATATATATATATATATATATAAACAGGGGAGACTGAAACACAGGATATTAACTTGCAAAACTTAACAATAGTTGAGACTGGAGTACTTTATTGCTGGGCCATAAACAAAAGAGATGTTTATCTTTCAGTTTCAATGCAGCAAGGAGACAAGACATCTAAAACTTGGGAGCCTTCTGCATTGTATTGTAAGTGTTTTATTGTTTTATGTCTTCCAGCAGCTGCAAAAGATCTGAGGGCTATGTATTTTTCACAGGGAGATGCTAAATGCAGACAGTTTCTAGCAATGGGGGGTTTCACCTGGTATAGAGTTAGATGACAAGAAGTGATGACATGTTGCAAGTATCCCAGCAGTCGTATTTGAAATATTAATTTAAGAACTCTCCAAGAGAGAGGCAGGGCATTTTGGATTTGTCTTTGACCTGACAACATCAGCTGGAAAACTCACCACATCCATCTTGCCATGCTACAAGTAAGTAAGTCTAGGGTACAGTAATTTCTCTTAGATACAGTTAGAAATATAATGCAGTATAGCTTAGATGTTTTTTTTTATTTATTTGAGTCTGTCCTGCAATGTTGTTTTAAATATTTCCTGTGATTTTCAGCTCTGCATTTACTGTGATTATTTACTGAGTAGTTTCTTGTTCTTTTATTATTTATTAGTAAATATATTTAAACCTTTCATTGCGGCTGATATTTGTGAAACATATTTTAAACTCTTAGAGTAATTGCCTATTTGGTGACACTGTGCAGGCCACTCATAATAGCCTTGCTCTTGGTCAAACTACCATTTGGATTAATAGTAACATTACACAGTAAGATTGGACACCCTTTGCTAAGGACCTTAAAGTAGCTGATAAGTAGTGGCTGGTGGCAGTGAAAAATATTTTATAGCCTGGACAGAAGAGGGCATAGTTAGTAAACCTATGCCAGCCTTTCCCAGGTGTGTGTGTGTGTGTGTGTGTGTGTGTGTGTGTGTGTGTGTGTGTGTGTGCGTGCGTGCGTGCGTGCGTGTGTGTGTGTGTGTGTGTGTGTGTGTGTGTGTGTGCATAAATCAAACCTCAAAGTGTGTGTGTGTGTGTGTGTGTGTGTGTATGACTGTGTGTCATGTGTCTGTGTGTGCGTGCGTGTGTGTGTGCGACCTTGTTACACATTGTTTTAGTTTGTTAGTTGGGATATTTGCAATATACCCTAATGGTTATGGACATCAGCTGAGTATGACAACCATCATCATCGTCATCAGTCCCCTTTTTCCCATTTTTTTCTACATGGGGTCAGGGTGTCATGTTAATTGTTATCAACTCTCTCGATTCAGTGCCACACTCCTGCCTTTTTCAACACTCATGCCTGACTGTTGCAGATCTTCTTTCACACAATCCATCCACCTCTTTGCTGGATATCCTCACTTCCTTTTACTGTCTTCCTGTCTATCCCAAATCTTTCTCACCAGATTGTCTTCTGCTTTTCTGCACTTGTCCAAACCACTGTAATCTGCACTCTTTTATCTTTTCTGCAAATGGAACTACTTTGGTTTCTGCTCTTATGTCCTCATTTTGTTCATCTGTCCCACAGTGTGCACACTACTACTCTTCTCAGGCATTCATTTCCATCACCTCTAGCTTCTTCAACTGTTCTGCCTTTACTACCCAGGTTTCTGTACATTACAGTAGTACTGGTCGCACCAGTGTCTTGTACATTTTACTTTTCCACTTCTTTGGCATTCTTCTGTCATAGACTACACCTAACACTCTATGGCAGTTGGCTGCAGCCCCATTGATTCTAGCTTTAACCTACTCATTCAGACTTCTCTTCTCCTCTATCACCCCTCCCAAATACGTGAAACTGTTTACCTGTTCCACTAGCTACCCTTCTATCTCCATTCTCAGTTCTTTCTGATTTCCCCAGTTTGCTGCCATTACCACCATCTTATCTGTGCTTAGTTTCACCCATGTGCCTTCAGTTTTGCATTCCATTCTCCTATCTTTTGCTGTAATTCTTGCTCAGTCTGCCTGTAATGTCACATCATCTGCATACAGCAGCTTTGCTGATCTGTCCCCTCCGACCTGTTTGCTAATGTAGTCCATCACCAGTATGAACAGCAGTGGGCTCAGAACTGAACCCTGGTGTACACCCACTTCCACTGGGAACTCCTATGTGAGGCCGAACACTGTTCATACTCGAGTCATTGGGTCCTTGTACATACCCTGCACTTATTCTGCCAATGTTTCTGGGACTTCAAACCACCACAGTACTCCCCAGGTCAGCTTTCTTGGGACCTTGTCATATGCTTTGTTCAAGTCTAGGAATGCCCAGTTGGACTCTTTCCTCATCTCTAGTCTCCTCTCAAGTATCTGTCTCACTACAAACATCAGGCCAATCATGCTGCATCCTGATCTGAATCCAAACTGGTCATCTCCCATCTTACATTCTACTACTCTGCGTATCCGTTTATCAGTCATCCTCTCCAGACCTTTCATGCAGTGTGATAGGATTTTGTTGCCTCTGTACTTCCCACAGTTGTGGATGTCCCCTTTGTTCTACGACAACCATGTGTTTCTAAAGGATGGCCAAACAGACCACTTATGCTGTGCTGAGGAGGCCATAAGAAAGGTGAAATATGCATGTCCACAGCTTTGTTATCCTGAATTTCTCCCTAATAGACTTAAAAAGGAAAAGAATTTGTGGGCATTCAGAATTGCTATATAGCTGAAACACCTGATGTCCTTAAGTGTCATTTGCAAGAGGTTGTAAGGAATCACACAGTGGAAAATCTAGCTTGGCTAGATTTTTCTTGTAGTTTTTTACTGATTAATATTCTCAAAAAAATAATTTTCTTTGTACAACATTTTCCAAAGTTTCACTACTCTTTACATTTAAAAAAAAAACGTAATCTGTTGTCTTTTCTTCCCCCACAAATTAAATAAATTCTTTCAACTTTCTTTTTATATGACATACTCCCCTTTATTACCAGTCTCTGTAGGAAATCCTGACACTCTACTATCTTGGAACACTATTTCTTACTTTAATGGCTTTAATCACTTCTTCTGGTAAATTCTCTCATGGATTTACATAATAATATTGTTTTATGATTTACCCCCCTCTCACCCCCTAAAGGGCCCATCTTTATACCCGAAGAATGCAAAGTTCCTGTAATCACGGCTGCACAGGTAAAAACTTCACTCTCCAAAGCCAAAAACACAGCATCCATGGGACCTGACAACATCCCAGGCTGCCTTCTACATGAACTACAGAATGAATTGGCACCCCACCTAAGTACCATGTTCAATCATAGCCTCACCTCAGGCTTTGTGCCCATTGAATGGCACACCACGACAGTTATCCCACTCCACAAAGGGGGGCCACAACAGACCCCAGGAACTACCACCCCATTAGCGTGATGAGCCTCGTCTGCAAGGCCATGGAACATATCATCATGGAACTCATAAACAAAGACATTGGAGATCTCCAAACCCTGGACCCCACACAGTTCGGGTTTGTAAAAGGCAGATCATGTCTCCTAAACCTGATAGACTTCTTTGAAGTAGTCACCAAAGCCACAGATGAGAGTAAGGTGGTTCACACAGCCTATCTAGATCTCGCCAAGGCGTTCAACACCATCCCCACTCTTGAATTATAGATAAACTCACTAAACTAGGTATAAATCCCTATGTCACAAGATGGGTTGCCAACTGGCTTACTGAAAGAACCCACACTGTGAAAGTAGCAGACTCCAAATCAGACTTCAGACCAGTGACAAGTGGAGTATCACAGGGTTCAGTCCTGGGTCCTCTCCTGTTTGGTATCTACTTCTCTGAAGTACAGGCTAACACAGAAGGTCTTTGGCTAACGAAATTCACAGATGACTGCAAACTAGGAGCCATAACTGAAACTCCTAATGATGTGGACATCCTACAAAAGGGCCTCACTGAGACAGATGCCTGGTGTCAAAGTCATGGTCTCAAGCTCAATGCCAAAAAGTGCATTGTCATCCCCTTTGGTAAAAATTCTGTACCCATGAACTACCACATAGGCAGTAGTCTACTTAACACCGAAAGTGTGATAAGAGACTTTGGGACACAGGTGGACAGTAGTCTCTCCTTTGATAATCACATCACCAAAGTGGTCAGGAAATCCTTCTAAGTGGCACACCTCATCACAAAAGGTTTCTCATCCAGAAAAAAAGAGGTCATTGTTCCCCTCTATTCATCACTCATTAGACCCATTATAGAGTACAACGCCCCTTTTGGTATGTACCTCACAAGACATCTACAACAACTGGAAAGGCTGCAAAAATACCTCACAAAGAGGATTACTGGCCTCAAACAAATGCCTTACGCAGACCGTCTCAAAAAACTCCAGCTTTACTCCGTCACATATCGCCTACTCAGAGGCGATCTCTGTCTAACATACAAAGCTATGTCAAACCCAGAGCTGTTGGACATGCTCGACTTAAAGAAATACCAATCCCTCCGAGCTACATGCTCTAGGGACCTAAACCTTGTCACCACAATAAACAGAACATGCTGGAGGGATAGATTCCTGGTCCCAGAGACTTCCCATACTCTGGAACAGACTACCTATCTATGTCAAACAGAGCTCCTCATTAGCACTCTTCAAGAAAAATCTTGATGATTGGATGGGTAATAGGAAATTCACCCTGGGGATCACTTCTGTGGTTCTGCTTGACAGGGGCACAGGAAAATAATTTTCTTGGGTGGCGAAAGCCAGGGTACATTTTTGGCTAGGCTTGTATAGGCCCTAGGGCCAATAGCCTAGTACCTACCTATGAACCTATGACATTATTAAACTACATCTTTCTAGATTTCTCTATATCATTATTTTTTTTATTTTCCATATTTGCACTTTTTCCTGACAATTTTTAATTTTTCCATTTACATATTCTTTTACTATTTTTCTTATTCTCTTCATCACCCAGACTGTTTTAGTTATAACTAAACATTCTCGCTATAAATTTTCATTCTCTTCTTTTACCCACTTTAATACTTTATACAGGTTTAATGAATAAACAACTGGCTTCAGTAACCCCAATCTCCCTTAACATTCACGCATATACTACACACCTCTTTTCACTGGGTTTAATTCTGAACCCCAAATGAAAGAAACAGTAATTTCCTAATTTGATTTCTTTTACAAATGTATTTTTCCATTCATAATACTCCCTTGTATGATTCTCTTAATTCTCTAATACATTTCTATACATTTTTCCACACTTTACTTTCTCTCCCTTTCTTACATCATCATCATCATCATCATCCTGCCATTGAAAAAAAAAAAATTGTTATACTTCTTTTTAAATTCAATCCCCCATTCACACTAGTTTTTACAGAAGTCCTTCATGGTTATATGATCATATTCCACAACTGCAATATTTCCCACTCTCCAGTTTCATCCAATAATTTCTCACTTATTCTTTTTTATTCTCTCCCCTATTTTAATATTCCCCCTTTCTTCCATCACCTCCATTCATATTGCTAAATGGTCTGAAAAATCTGTCACAACGATATCGCCATCTGTTACCCACAAGACTTCCAATAATGTTAAAAAATTTTAGATCTAAGCGCATCCCCTTCTATAAGGTGATTGACTTTTGCTCCAGACAGCTAATTTACCACGTTTTATCACTTCTTGTATGTTTTTACATATTTCCCTTTCTTTTTACATTTTCCCCTTAAATCACAAAGTCCCCTGCACTTATGATTTTCATGTTAAACACGGCATAGTCTAATATTTGATTAAACAGATTCTCTCTTTCATTATTAATTATATATGCATATAATGTTATAATTCTATAAACATGTTCTCTCTGTCTCACATCCACAACAGTTAACCTTCACATTCTTACTAATTTACATTTAGCATTTTCACTGTTTTTTTATACAACACAGCCACTCTAGAACAACATTCCCTTCCTAAGTTCCATATTATATTGTAACCCAACATTTTTTTCTGTTTGCAGTCTTTCTTCATTAGTCAGGAATTTTGCATCTAAAAGAAAAGCATCCAGATCACACTTAACACACTGTTACAGCCTCTCTGTCCTTCTTACAATGTTAATGATGCTGTTAACATTTACTGAAAGTACTCTAAAATTGCTGCTTTTCATTCTTTTTAAGTTTAGGGGAAATATTTTTTCTTATTTTTACCCTTTCCCCAACTGAATATTTTTCATTAGTTTATGTGCAAATAATAACCAAAAAATAAAGACTGCAAAAAGAACAGGCTAAGGCTGAAAAAATAATAGAAACAAAACTTTAATTGAATCAGATTAAGTGCTTTTGTCTGACACCGGGGACTTCATAAAAATAATAAATATATAATGTATTATTGTGTTAAAGTGTTAAACAATTCCGTTTAACCTTTTAGTTATCCAGCACTCATAATTTTATAATATAATACAATACTTCTTTAGTGACATAATATGTTTAGGGATTGGATTCAGAGTTTTCATTTTACATTTTGTATTTTTGTATGTTTTTTAATTAGTAAGTAATGGGAAAAATGTTCTGCTGCAACCCTCAATTATTTGGGCTGTTTCTTTAAAGTGAGGAAAGGAATATTATAAAAAGAAGTTATGTTTTTTATTGAGTATTCTGAAGAAGTCCCCGGTGTGGTACGAAAGCACCTAATCTGGTTCAATTAAAGTTTTGTTTTTACTATTTTTTCTGCCTTAGCCTGTTCTTTTTGCACTCATTTTTGGTTATTAATTTTGTTGCGTGTGCTAGCTCCTAATCAAAGGTTTATGTACAAATGGTCCTTGATCCTCAGAGAAAAAAAAATTATTAATATCAATCCCTTCTTTTGACCTCTGTTTCTGCAAGTATTCCATCTCCTCATTTCCCCCTCCAAATTGTTTCTTTTTCCATAGTTTCTTCTTTGCCAAGTTCATGCTCTCCCCCAGTGTCTTGTTGTCTTTTCTCATATACATTAACTTCCTTTCACCCTTCCTTTTCATTATTTACTGTTTGATCTTGACACTCCATCCAAAAGTGTCCCTTTTTTACACAAGCTCCATTCAGGCACCCACCTTCTTGCTGTATGCCCTTTGCCCCCATACTAGTTACATTGTACCTTGTTACAATCATTAATTAAATGAGAAGTCCCCACAAAAGAAACATGATTTAGGATGGCCAGCATCTCTTAATGTCCCGCTATGAGTATAACCAGCTACAGAAATAACATTTGGCAAGTGTTTCAGCATGTTTTTCACATTTCAAAACAGCTTCCAACCTTTAATCCCATAAGTTTCTCACATCTCTAACCTTCACAATATTAATAATTTCACACAAACTCTGCATGCATTTCTTTAACGTTGTTGTCTTCCTGTTCATCAGTCCTAAATTGCAAAGTAACTTTTTACATTTAAGTTATTACCAAAAAACAAATAATTGTTTCACAGATGAATGCCCTTCGTTTTGGTACACAGTTGCAGAAATATCATCATAAGTCCCTGAGTTTCAAATGTTAGGTCAAAAAAGTTCTCTGTCCCAATATGTATAAAAGACAGAATTTCTTAGCTTTAAAACCCAGAACATTTACCAAAGTACCCCATACATAATATCTGTCTAATACAGTGTCATTTTTCATTCTTATTCTAAAAGCTGGTCCTCTCTTCTTTTTAAAAACAAATTTATTTACAGTGTGTTGCTGCTCTCCTTTTTTGTCTACTGTCACTGCCACAAATATTTTAGTTACTGCATTATCTGCTGCTACAAAACTAGACTCCTTCGCAGTTTTTTGCTTCTTTCCTGTATTAATTTCTGTCACTGCTTGATACATTTTTACTTCCACATTTTCTGCTGCCACATCATCTGGTTTCTTGTCCACATTACCACCCTCAGCACTTCTAAAGCAATTATCTGCCATCTCGTCCCATGAAAGAGTAGAACTGCCACCTGGATCATCCTACTCCATTAGTTTTAGCAGAACATCATCTGTAAGCTCTAATGATGCCAGTTCTGTTATCTGCACCATTTCAACAGACTCACTTACTTTCTTCTCCATTCAGACAGCTAAATGCTGCTTATTTGTAATATCGACCACACAGGAATTACATTCTGAAGCTCCATATTCTCATTTCCAGCACCAAACTCTCCATAGCTTTTCTCTTCTCCTCCATGCTGCTTCCCTTAGGCCTCTTCCTTCCTGCTATACTACGCCTCTGGCACCCTCTATCGTTCTGCAAAGAGTAAAGGAAGTTCCCCGATGCCCTGACCAAATTTCTCGTAGTAGTATAAATACCACCTTGGGTTTCCCCCTGAAAAGAGGCCATCAGCCTAGGGGGACTAACCTGGTCAATCAAGGATAAATAAATAAATATGTGCACACTGTATTCTAGTCCTTGTTAATGGTGCATAGACACCTGGCAGGAGCAAAAAAGTTAATTCCGCCTTTCGATTTAGTGCCACACACACACACACACACACACACACACACACACACACACACACACACACACATACATGCACTGCTCTCTCCTGTCCAGTTAAATCACTTGCACTGCTCTTGCAAGTAAACTTAAAAATATAAAAAAAAAAATCTGAATATGTGCATGAGGTAACAACTATAACCAAATAACATAAACAGGCAAAAAAAGATGATTTTTTCCTTAGTACCAATAGCTGGTTGAGTTCCCAGTGACTTCTAGTAGCATAAAGTTGCAGAAATTTGGCTTCACCTGAACACAGGAAACATTGAGGCAGTCAAAAACTGGACACCCAAATGGATGTAATCAGCACCATGAAACATATTAATAGAGACTGCAGTAGTCTGATATGTATATCAATATAAATATTTTTTCTGTGATCACTTTCACAAAAGTGAAATGAAGTGTCTGAAGTGAATGAGGTGACAGTTATTTCCACTGAGTTCTGCATATTTGGAGTCAGCAGTATTTTGTAGGGGAAGGCGTAAGGAACAAGTCCTGCTAGTGAACATTGAGGAAGGTGTTATCCTCCACAGGAGATAGACATTGAAAAGTGTTTTCATTTCTGCTTAGACCAGTAGGCTGCAGTTGTACATTTATTGCAATCAAGCATCAGAAATTTATATTAATAGGAAAAAAGTAGAGAGGAGGCATGATCCACAGAGGGGAGTAGCCCTTGGACATACTGACAAATGCAGGGGGTGGGGGAAAATAAGGTTAGGAACCCCTCCTCAGCAGGCAGAAGCAATTGCCAGCACCACACCACAGGATGCCCTTAAGATCCACATTGGATCCAACTCAATTGAAGAAGTTCAGGGGAGGAAGAAGGAGCATGTAGAACCAGACAGAGGTACTGGGATGGCTGGACAGAATGAAGCACAGCTGGGGGGAGAAAAAAAGAATTGCAAAAGACATTAATTTATAATCTGCTACATCAGCCTTACCAGAATTGTGATAATGGCTGACTGAGACGTAGTGACCAGCCTTCCTCCTTGAACCACCAGTATATTGCATCACAGCTAGAATACAGCACAGCACGTGTTTACTTATTGGCATTACAAATTAAAGTATGAAAGAATAAGAATAAATCCTTTTTTGGAGGAAGGAAGATTCTGAAGGGTCTGCATTGCATAACAGTAATTCTAAAATATGGTTCCCTAGCTGCATTAAATTGGCATATATATTGCTGTGTACTTCACTGCTTGTTTAATATTTCTCATATAGGTCATCTACAGTGCTTGTTCAATGGTTTCTGAATGGCTAGTAGCCTTATTCAATCAAATATGGCCCAAGAGCTAGTGGCAGTGTTAATTAGTGGTGGAAGGCAAGGAGTACTACTGCCAAAGTCACCAACCACCTTCAAACGAAAATAGTAGTCATTAATGAGAAGGAGCCATTAATTAAAATAAATTAAAAAAATAAGTGTGTGTGTATATACAAGAATGTGTGTGTGTGTGTGTGTGTGTGTGTGTGTGTGTGTGTGTGTGTGTGTGTGTGTGTACAATACTGTGTGTGTGTGTGTGTGTGTGTGTGTGTGTGTGTGTGTGTGTGTGTGTGTGTGTGTGTGCACTCACATATGCATGACTAAGCGTGTGTGTAAATATATATAAAAATTCTATATCTGAGTATACTTCATCTGTAAATTTTATTTATTTTATTAAGAGCAACATTCAAAAAGTAGACACACAATGCTGTATGAAAAAAAAACTGTTAAGGCTGACTAAGTCTTGTAACCCTGCTAACACTGAATCATTGAAAAACAGAAGTACTGTCATGTATTCATTTTCTTTAACATTGGTTATAGCAATACTAAGTAAACTATTGCACAGTGGTTGACCTTTTTAATGAATCTTTTTTAGTACCACAGCATTTCAGTGTTTTTTTTTTTCTTTTCTGAAAGTTGAATATGGACTCGGATCATGTCTGCATTCCACTTCCATAATTACTGCACCTTCTCTCTGAGTGCAAAAGCTATTAGTCTCTTTCTGTTCATTGTGACTCAGCACTTCAGCCTAAAGGAGACTTGCTCATACATTGAAGTCCATTGGATATGAAGGTATATGTCCTGGATGTTCTTCTTTCAGCTTTTCCCGGTTAGGGGTCGCCACAGCGGAACTCTGGTCCGCTAATGACTGGCAGTAGATTTTTACTGTGCTGAGGTGCCAGTTCAACGCCCAACCTTCAATGAAGGCACGCCCATTTACGCATGTCTTTTGAACGCCACTCGACCGTGGGGAGGACATGCAGACTCCAGGTATGATAGGAAATTAGTACATCATGGGGGACTCCCCAGCAAATGTCTGCCTTGTTCATACATTATTGATTCTTTCCTACTGTTCGGCCTACTCACTTCTTAAAAGGGAAAAAGAATGAGGACAGGGCACTGTGTGTTATTCAATAATAAATTATGCCATGTTAGTTAAGTGCCATTACATTTGGACATGCACTTACTTCTACAAAAAGCATCTTGCTTCCTGCCATTCAGGAAGTGTGATGGGATTTAATCCAATAATTAAAGCAGGTTTCAGACTCAAAAACAGCAAATTAGTGCAACATGCTCTAGTATACCAAGAATTATCATATCAGTCAGAATCATGCTGTCAAATAAACCAAGCAGCGTTTGCAATAGGCTATACAGTATGCTGCATAAAGAGATGTATACAATTTGATGACCTGTAAATTTTACCTAGCATTACAGTCTATCCATGTTTTCTATCTCTAAAGTATGTATTAGATTACATGCAGTTGTCATCCTCTAAGTTCTGCCCCTCCCCCTTCAAGGCTTCTGCTTTGCATCTTCCATATGACACAACTTTCATCAAAAGGATTTAGCTGGACTGGCCACATAGGAAGACAATAAGTGCGGTCTTCTGATGTGTAACCATGGTGCTGCCATCGCCAGCCATGTGATAGAGCAGGATCATTCTAAATGGTCTAGTCGACGCTTAAAGGCTGTTAACTACATACACAATAGTTCAAAGCTTAATCTCTGCTTGCGTGCTAATGTTTTCTACATGCTGTGTCTTATCTCTGTGTTTCCAAGGAGACTCTTAAAAAGACTCTGCAGTAAATGGGTAGGCAAAACCTAATTGTGGTATCACTTTGCACACCGTTTAGTTAACAGTGCTGACGCAGATGTTTTTCAGAAGAGTTTCCTTCTGAAAGTTCAGTGCTAAAATAATTTCTGAAACAGTTTTCAAATTAGTTTCATGCATTAAGTTTTAAACAGGCATGTAAAATAACACTTCTAATGTGATCCCTAAATGCATTTTATAGCCCATAAGCTATATGACCCATTATAGAAAATAAAGGTTTTATGCTGCTGTTCAGAAAGCATAAGCCCTAAGCTATCGTTATAGGTCGAGCATCTCTGTTAGAAAAGCTATAAGCAAGTTGCTAGAGCTGCCAAGAACAGTAAAACAAGTTTATAATATGGGACCTGCAAGGATGTCTAAATGTTATCCCCTACAGATGGTTTAGTTTTACTAGATGCTCCAAGACAGTATTCTTTCTGTCAATTTTTTCAAAAGAACATTCATGTTTAGATAGTTTTGCTAATGTTGACATGAGGACCTAGTGTATATTTTGCATTTTACCAGACTTAAGTAACCCATATGGTTTTCTCTTCCATCACTCAAATCAGTTTGCACTAATATTATTTCCATAGTGAAATACACAAAGCTATTTCACTGCATACATGTCTTACAGTGATTCCTTAAATGCCTGAAAACTCCTATTTGCTTTATTAACGCAATGTCATCAAGTTATGTTAACAGTCTGTGTCCATTTGCCAAGACATTATACAAGAAAATATGACAAAATGCAACAACCTGTATTAAAACATATTTACAATAAAACAGAAGAATTAAGTAATCTGTTAAATTAAGCAAGTCCACTATGGAGTCTGCATGTCTTCCCCGCGGTCGAGTGCGTTCGAAAGACATGCGTGAATGGGCATGCCTTCGTTGAAGGTTGGGCATCGAGCTGGCACCTCTGCACCATAAAAATCTCCTGCCAATCATTAGTGGACCGGAGTTCCGCTATGGCGACCCCTAACTGGGAAAAGCCAAAAGAAGAAGAACAACAACTGTGAATAATGCTGTCTCGTTTAATCAAAACCTGATTATTAGAATTCAAAACATCTAAAATGTTGGGAAGTCACTAATCAAAACAGTGACAGTTTCAAAGTCACAAAACATGTTTTTTTTTTTTTGTTGTTGTTTGTTTTATAATGGTGCAAGCCCCCAAAAATCTACCATCATACAGCAAGTCCCCACACCCCACAAACAATACATAGGTGTAAGTGTCTTCCTGCTTTTCTCCAAGTCTATTTGCCATGACAGAATGCTAGAGATATTTCAGGTTTGACATTCTGGACATTAATCAACTGGCCAGTGGAAAACAACAGGGCTTCCAAATGAAACATTAAACAGATTAATCATGCATATTGCAATAAACTGAAGTCAAATATATGAAATCTAGAGGTGTCCTGTGGCCATAAATGTAGATATCACATGTCATTAAATAAATATTACAAAATAATCAGCATTACATTAGTAAAATAATTATAGGACTCTAGCCATATACCTATAAGATGTCAGAATGGGTCATTTTAATGTGCTTAAATGCATCAGGTGTTCTAATTTATACAAATGTAAGTCTCATACTGAAAGGCTTAGTGGCAACCATCTAGGAATCAAATATTGCCTTTTTGTCTCAATTTAACTTTTCTAGTTAGAAATACCACTCTGTTGGAGATGCTGGGTGAGCAGATTGGATTGACCGGGGTGATGATTTTTTTTGACTTATGATACAGAATTGGAATTGCCTAGACATAGTAAAAACTTGTCGAGTCTAATTATGGTGGCTGCCAAAAAAGCAATTACTAGAAAATGCAAATCAAAGTCTAAACCAACTTTACTAGAAGAAGTGAATATAGTAACAGAGATAAAACAACTGGAATTGGGATCTTTAGAAAAGGGTAGGAGCAAACTACACAGGAAAAAATGTGAATTGTGGGAACGATATATGCAGAGCAGGAACGAGGTTTAAGAGGCAGGATTTGAATGAGCCATATAATGCTTAACTGGCAATGACTGCATAGACAATAAATGATGTATAATGTTTGCAACTACAGTTGTTTCAGTGGTGTCTGTGATGTATACTGTTTTCAACTAAAATGGTGTCATGTTCTTTATTTTCATTTATATAAATATAAGATTACCTATTTCATATGTAAAAATTTAATAAAGATGTTTGTTGGCAAAAAAAAAAAAAAAAAAAAGAAAAGAAAAGAAATAAATGCAACTTAAATTTCCACACTGAATATCCTGATCAAGTTATGTTAATTCTTCCCCAGTGTAAGACCAAATGACATACTTCAGCTGTTCATACTCGTTGTGTACTCTCTGGAATATTTTTTTTGTGCTCTACAATGTTCCTTCCCTGAACACACTCCAGGTGACCCATCACTCCAGTAACATAAATATGACCAAGGATGTTCAAATGAGAGGTACCAGGATGAAATAAGGTTTGTGTGAGAAACCCTAACAGGAAAAGGTTAATGTAACTTAACATGTTTGCAACTGAAAAACAAGAGGTAGTGAGGAAACATGATAAAAGTTTTCATATTTCTTATGGAGATCAATAAAGGTGAAAAGTGAAACATCTTTTAAAGAAGGAATTACACACAAACAGGTGAGCACAGATATATGTAATTATTTCTTACTAAAAAGACTGCTAATGCTTAAAACAGGTTATTGGTTCAACAGTGGGGAGAACTCAAGATGTAACAGGGTAGACATAAAGCTATGCCAAACAGGGTAAGGGAGGAATAGGAAACAGAGGAGAAGTAAGCCAAATAGAAAGCCCATAAAAATGACAACTTTTGTAGGTAAATAAAGAACAGATGTGTGTGAATCCACATAGTTTTGGTCCTTATTTTCCTTCAGTCTCTGTCTAACAATACATCATATGTTCCTCCTTTGACATCATCCTTTATCATTTTAATCTCTGTCCTTTTATTTCCTTATAGGTTCATAGATTCATAGGTATGTACTAGGCTAATAGCCCCGGAGCCTTTACAAGCCTAGTCCATAGGATTACCCTGACATCATGCCATCCGACCATAGCTCCCAGTGTCTCTGTCGAGTAGAGCCACTGGAGTAATCCCCGGGGTAAAGTTTCTATTTCCCATCCACTCATCAAGATTTCTCTTGAAGAGGGCCAGTGAGGTGCTCTGCTTGACATGTATGGGAAGTCTGCTCCATAGCCTGGGCAGTCTCTGGGTTATGAACCTGTACCTCCTGCATGTCCTGTTGATTGTGGTAATGAGGTTGAGGTCTCTGGAGCATGTGGTGTGGAGGGATTGGGATTTCTTTAGATGTAGCATTTCTAACAGAGCTGGGTCAGACATGGCTTTGTAAGTCAAGCAGAGATTGCCTCAAAGTAGGCGATATGAGACAGAGAATAGTTGGAGTTTTTTTAGTCTGTCCATATGGGACAAGTGTTTAAGGTGTAGGATCCTTTTTGTGAGGTACCTTTGCGGCCTCTTCAGTTGTTGCAGGTGTTTAGTGATGTACATGCCAAATGGGGCATTGTACTCAATGACTGGCCTAATGAGGGAAGAGTAGAGGGACACAATGACCTCTTTCTTCCTGGATGCAAAACCCTTAGTAATGAGATGTGCCACATAGAAGGACTTTCTGACCACAGTGACAATGTGGTGGTCAAAAGAGAGGTTGCTGTCAACCTGTGTTCCCAGATCTCTTATAATGCTTTTTGTGTTCAGTGGACTACCATCAATGTGGTAATTCATGGGAACCGTGTTTCTCCCAAGGGAGATGACAACACATTTTTTGGCATTGAGCTTAAGGCCATGGTTCTGACACCAGTTGTTGGTCTCAGTGAGGCCTTTCTGTAGGATGTCAACATCACTCAGGGAGTTAATAATAGCTCCCAGCTTGCAATCATCTGTGAACTTTGTCAGCCAGAGTCCCTTCATGTTGGCCTGGACTTTAGAGAAGTAGATACAAAACAGGAAAGTAACCAGGACTGAACCCTGTGGAACTCCACGTGTGATTGGTCGGCAGTCTGACTTGGAGTCAGATACTTTCACACTGTGGGTTCTACCTGTGAGCCAGTTTACAACCCACCTAGTGATATAGGGGTTGATGCCTAGCTTAGTGTGTTTTTCTATTATTCCTGAGTGGGAAATGGTATCGAAGGCCTTGGCCAAATCAAGGAAGGCTGTATGAACCACCTTGCCTTCATCCACAGCTTTCGTGACTGACTCGAAGAAGTTGTCCAAGTTGAGCAGGCATAATCTACCCTTCATAAAACCAAACTGTATGGGATCCAGAGTTTGGAGATTCCATATATCCTTGTTTATTAGGTCCATGATGATGATGCATTCCATAGCTTTGCATATCAGACTCGTCAGGCTAATGGGGGCGATAGTTCCCAGGGTCTGTAGTCACTCCTCCTTTGTGGAGAGGGATGACTGTAGCAGTGCACCATTCGGTAGGGACAAAGCCTGAGGTGAGGCTGTGATTGAACAGAGCACACAGGTGAGGTGTCAGTTCACTCTGTAGTTCATGTAGAACACAGCTAGGGATATTGTCAGGTCCCATAAAAGCTGTATTCTTGGCCTTGGACAGTGCTGTTTTAACCTGTGCAGCAGTAATACTGGGTACCTAGTAATCTACTGGTACTGTGACTGGTCCTTTGGGGGGGGTAAATTTGGCACTGAATCTATTGGACAGTATATTGGCAATATCTGTTGGCTGTGTATAGGAGGCACCATTGTGCAGTAGCTCAGAGCAAATCTGGGTATTACCATGGTAATTCTTTACATAACTATAGAAGGCCTTGCGGTTATCTTCACTGTCTGCTGCAATTCTGTTTTCATAGCTAGCTTTAGAGGATTTGATGTGGAATCTCAACGTTTTGTTGAGGCTGATAAGGGAGTTTTTCAAGTCTTGGGACTTCACCTTATTCTGCATCTGTTTCCTCTTTCTGTTGTAGAGTTTGTTTATGGCAAGGGACCACCAGATTGGTTTCCTGTTTTTGGAGGAGAGTGTCTTGGTTCTATTGGGTATGGCGAGATCCATGCATTTGTGTACGTGTTTGTACAGTGCATTCGTGTATGATTCAGCTGTCATACAACCTAACTCCATTTGCATGGGTGCCGTGAAGTTAGCCACCTCTGTTTTTGAGATCCCAAAGTTAGCTTTGGAGATTTTTTCATGGTGGTTACCCTTGCGGGGGGTGGGGGGGGTGGGGGTGGATTTCCAAGTTGAGTAGTTTGTGGTCAGATCTAACCAGGGGAGGAGTTGACTATTGGTGTAGAGCAACAGTCGCCCATGTTAGTAATGACCAGGTCAAAGATATTGCTATCTTTAGTGGGGGTAGGAACGAGCTGGTCCAGGGCATTGGAATTAATGAATTCCAGGAAATGTTGGACAACTGTATTGGTACATGAGTGGTTTTCCCAGTTAATGGAGGGGTAGTTGAAGTCGCCCAGTATGAGAGTGTTAGGTTGGACCCTAACATTCTCTAGGGTGCTTAGGAACATGGAGTGTGAGTCTTGGGACATGGTTGGGGATCTATAGCAGGTTATGACCTGAATCGCTGTCTTACCCAATGTTAGCTGCACCTGAAGAATCTCAGATGCATTATGTTGGGTTACCAGTTTGGAGGTGTGCGCATCCTTTATGAATATGGAAACACCACTGCCTTTGGAGCCTCGGTTCAAGTTCTGGGGCCAAAAGGTGTGGAATGAGTTATAGCCTGGTAGTGCAGGGGTGCTTTCTGCTGCCTTGAACCAGGTCTCTGTTACAGCACAAATGTTGATGTTCTCCATTTTAAGGAGTGCTTCAAGCAGTGAATTTTCAAATTTATACTTCTAGTGTTGAGCAGCATGACCCTCAGATTGCATTTGTTTGTAGCTGTTACGGTGGTAATTTGATCTTTGGAATACCACCTAAAAAAGGCACTATGGCCAGCATCTGTCACCCCTGGGCTTCCAGATACTGGCCAAGGCTCTTGCCACTCCTATAGTGCCTTTTTTAGGCAGTGCTCCAAAGGCCAAATTACCACAATAACAGCTACAAACAAATGCAATCTGAGGGTCATGCTGCTCAACGCTAGAAGTCTAAATCTCAAAATGCACTCGCTCGAAGCACTCCTTAAAATGGAGAACATTAATCAACGTTTGTGTCCTAACAGAGACTTGGTTCAAGGCAGCAGAAAGCACCCCTGCACTACCAGGCTATAACTCATTCCACACCTTTTGGTCCCTTTTCTATTTGCCTGATCATTTATGACTATTATTATACCAATCTACCTTCTCTGAAAAAAATATTTCCTTTGTGTAGCAGTTTCACAAATCACGCCACTGTCACTATTTACTTATTTGTTTGTTTGCTTATTCATACATGCATACATAGATATGTACATACACATTTTTGATAGCCAGGTAGGTGAGTTGGTCAAGTAGCATTTTTCAGTCACAACCTAAGCCGAAGGCACAGAAAACTTAAGGAACAAAAATACAAAGAAAGTATCAAAAACTAGTAACAGAAGTAAAATTGCCTAGGTAAACTTTTGAAACATAACTAAACAATCAAACAGTGAAAAGAAATAAAAAGAAATGAATAAATGAGAAGATAAGAAGAGAGCTAAACTGAAACTAGTCTACATTACTTGCAGTTAAACAAGGCTAATATTCAAAATAGCTTAGATGTCTGTGGAGAGTGTAAGCAGAGAAGAAGCAGAAGTTAAGGTGGTTTATTGAGACATTGAATTCCATCAGAGCAGTATGCTTTCAATGCCTGTTTGAAACAGGACATATTAGAAGAATTACAACTGTTACGAAAACTCCAAACCCCATCAAGCTAAACCACACTTCCCCAAATTCCTTAATAAGCTCACCCCTATTATCTCCATCCTCCTTCTTTGAAGCAACATTGAAATCAGTCTGGCTACCCCAGCCACAGCCTCTCTAAATCACCAAACAACTTTAACCAACATTTCTTGCTCCCTTCTTAAATGCCCAAAGTCCAGAAAACAAACAAATCAGTGCATTCTCATTAATCATAATCTTGAAATAATGACAAGTATAAAATCTTGGCTCAAATCTGACTCCTCCATAGTACAATACCTGCTACCTAACTACAATTACCAATGTGACCTGAAACCAGGCTCTAAACCAGGAGGGAGGGCAATCATACTATAAAATGCATTCCTTAACCCTACAATTATAGTTTAAGTCAACTCCAAATTAGACACAGACCCTAAAAGGCTAGTCCTTAAATTCCCCTCAGCTAACAAACAACTACTGTTGATAGCCTAAACTTACCTACCCAAGCTCTGTCACTCCAAGTTCAAATCCCTTATAGCAGCCACCCCGCCCCAAAAATTCAAACTTGCAGTCTTGCAGACTTCAAGCCTTTACTTATTCCCCAACTCTAACAATATGTCTGAGTTCCAACCTGACCTAAGCCTCAACCAACATATCTTATATCCCACATAACCAAACCCTCATTCTCACAACCCTCCTTCGTATACCTAATGATCTCAAATAACCCGGCAACCATTTCCAGTCTAACCATACACCCACTAGTATTCAGTGACCACTGCATATTTTTTAACTTTCACCAAATATTTTAATGTCCAGGCCAAAAATACTCAACATCAACATCACCAAGTTTAAACAACATATATCCTGTCTAGACTTGTCCCCACTACTCTCTGTTAAAGACTCCAATATAGACGCTACCTCCCTGGCTCAAACTCTTCTCATATAGGAATAATTTTTTCCTCCCATAAAAAGACTTCTGTAGCCCTTAAAAAATATCTGGTTTACAAAAAAATGTAAGTACCACCCATAACTAATTGACCAAGCATGGAAACACTGGAACGAAGGCCCCAGCACTGAAAACCATTGCTCATTCACTAAACTACATAACCTAGCCATTCAAACAGCTTGTAGACATAAATCTATCTTCTACAAATACAAACAAAACTCCCTACTGCATAAAACCAAACACTTCTGGAAAGAAATTAACCTCCTGACCAGATGTAAATCACTTGACAGTTCCTCCTCAGATTTCACTAACTGCTCAAACAATAAACTTAACTTCCCTGACTCATTCAATAGATTTAGCAATATTCCTCACAACTGTCCCTAATTTTGATTCAAATTTTAGCTCTGTCCCTCTTAATCCCTCCTAAAACTGGTGACTTTTGGAGGAAAGGTGGTGAATTACATTTAATATATAATGACAATAATTAAAGTTCTAAACTTCCTTTACTTCAGAAAATGCATAGTAATTCTCATTCTCTTATTCTTTCAATATCTCAAGTTAATAGTACTAATATTTTAAAAGTATCCCTGATTATTTTTGGATTTGTCACTAATTTTGTTGAGATTTGTTCCTCATTTTTGAGAGCTATGTTTAGCAATCTACCCCAAGTACCAACATCCACAACTACTACAATCTTACAACCACCATGCTCATCTCCATTCAGTCCTTCATTCTATTTCAAAAAGATACAAGCAGACAATGTTAACTTCCTGCTAAACCAAATCACCAAAAACTCTCCTTCTGGTTCAGATAACCTTCATCCCTGGTTCACAGATCTATGCAAAAACTTCCTTACAACCCACACATTTACAATGTATTTCAAACATATGGAAAACTACCCTAATGAAACCTCTCCCCAAACAACAAAATCAAAAAGATCCCTCCCACGTCCAACCCATCTTCATTCTTTATTCCTTAGAACAAACAACAAATGCTGGAACAAAAATCACACACCCAATTAACAGCCTATATTCAAAATTGCACATTCTCACTAAGAATCACCTCAGGCTTCATGCCCACTGAGTGGCGCAAAGCTGCAGTTATCCCACTTCCCAAGGGAGGATCCACCTTGGGTTCCAGTAACTACTGTTCCATCAGTCTGACAAGCCTGATCTGCAAGGCCATGGAACGTATTATCATTGAACTTATAAACAAAGACATTGGCAACCTTCAACCACTGGACCCCACTCAGATTGGGTTCATGAAGGGCCGATCTTGTCTACTGAACCTGACTGACTTCTTTGAATCAGTCTCCAGAGCCGTGGATGAGGGTAAGGTGGCCCACACAGTCTATCTGGACCTCGCCAAGGCCTTTGACACCATCCCCCACTCTGGAGTCATAGATAGACTTACTAAGCTGGGCATTAATCTCTATGTCACTCGATGGGTTGCCAACTGGCTTACTGACAGAACCCACACTGTAAATATAGCCGACTTTAAATCCAGCTCCAGACAAGTGACAAGTGGAGTATCTCAGGGTTCAGTCCTGGGACCGCTCTTGCTTGGCATCTACTTCTCTGAAGTACAGGCCAACACTAAGGGACTCTGGCTAACAAAGTTTGTGGATGACTGTAAACTGGGAGCCATTATTGAATCCCCAAATTATGTGGATACTCTACAAAAGGGCCTTACAGAAACAGATGCTTGGTACCAGAGCCATGGGCTCAAGCTCAATGCCAAGAAATGTATAGTTATCCGCTTTAGGAAAAAACATGTACCCGTGAATTACCACATAGGTGGCAGTACACTAAACACCAAAAGTGTGATAAGAGACTTAGGGACACAGGTGGACAGTGGTCTCACCTTCGATAACCACATCACCACAACAGTCAGGAAATCCTTCTATGTGACACACCTCATCACTAAGGGCTTTTCATCCAGAAAAAGGAGGCCATTGTACCACTGTACTCATCCCTCATTAGACCCATTATAGAATACAATGCCCCGTTTGGTATGTACCTCTCAAGACATCTGCAACAATTGGAAAGGCCGCAGAACTACCTCACTAGAAGAATCACAGGCCTAAAGCAGATGCCCTACGCTGACCACCTTAAAAAACTCCAACTATACTCTGTCGCATATCGTCTACTCAGTGGCGATCTCTGCTTAACATACAAAGACATGTCAAACCCAGAGCTGTTGGACATGCTACACTTAAAGAAATCCCAATCCCTCAGAGCCACATGCTCCAGGGATCTAAACCTTGTCATCACAATAAAAAAAACATGCTGGAGGGATAGGTTCCTAACCCAGAGACTCCCCAGATTCTGGAATAGACTGACCATACATGTCAAGCAGAGCACCTCTTTGGCCCTCTTCAAAAGGAACCTTGACGACTGGATGGGAGAAAGTAAACTCACCCCGGGATCATGTCAGTTACCCTGCTAGACAGGGGTCCAGGGAAGTAAATAATGTGGGAAGAAATAGCCAGGGAATTGTTATGGCTAGGCTTGTATAAGCCCTAGGGTCGATAGCCGAGTACCAACCTATGAATCTATGAACCTATAAGATACAACACTGATTCGGGGGTGAGGGGGTGTGGGGTACAAAGCACACTGACCACTCTTTGGACCCTGACAGATAAAATACTTATAAATGTGGGCAAAAGCATCCTTACCAGGGCAGACTTACAAGACTACTAAAGACTCCTCTTTGCTACTTGACAAGCTTATAGAGATTGTCATCAGTAATGATTCTCATCCTTGATTCAAAAACATTTCCTTTAAGGTGAAATAGGTTCTCCATTTTCAAGCAACACCTCTAAGCAAAGGCGTCCCACAGGGTGCCATTCTAGCTCCACAGATATTCTTATAGGTTCATAGGTTCATAGATAGGTACTAGGCTATCTGCCCAAGGGCATTTATAAGCCTAGCCAGAGTGTGTCAGCTTTCGCCACCCTATTGATTAATTAACTGAGTCTCTGTCAAAAAGAGCCAATGAAGTGATCCCAGGGGTGTATTTTCTGTTACCCATCCACTCGTCAAGGTTTCTCTTGAAGAGTGTTAGTGAGGAGCTCTGCCTAATGTAGTTAGGAATTTTGTTCCAAAGCATGGGGAGTTTCTGTGACAGGAATCTATCCCTCCAGCATGTTCTATTTATTGCTGTGGTGAGATTTAGCTCACTAGAGCGAGTGACTCGCAGTGACTTGGATTTCTTTAGGTGGGGCATGTCCATCAATTCTGAGCTGGACATGGCTTTGCAAGTCAGGCAGAGATCACCTCTGAGTAAGCGATATGCCACTGAGTACAGCTGGAGTTTTTCCAGTCAGGCTGCATAGGACATATGTTTGAGGCCAGTAATCCTCTCGGTGAGGTACTTTTGTGGTCTTTCCAGCTGTTGAAAGTGTCTTGTGAGGTACATCCCAAATGGGGCATTGTACTCTATGATGGGTCTGATGAGTGACGAGTAGAGGGGCACTATAACCTCTTTATTTCTAGATGCAAACCCTTTAGTAATTAGATGGGCTACATAGAAGGATTTCCTAACTACTTTGGCAATATGATTGTCAAAGGAGAGATTAGTATCTATCTGGGTCCCCAGATCTCTTATTACCTCTTCTGTATTAAGGGGGCTGCCACCCATGTGATAATTCATGGGTGTTTTGTTTTTCCCAAACGGGATGACTATGCATTTTTTGGCATTTAGCTTGAGACCATGACTTTGACACCTCGTGTCCGTCTCAGTAAGACCTTTTTGGAGAATGTCCGTGTCAGCCGGAGAGTCAATTATGGCTCCCAGTTTGCAGTCATCAGCGAACTTGGTTACCATAGTCCTCCTGTGTTTACCTGTACTTCTGAGAAGTATATGCCAAACAGTAGAGGTCCCAGGACCGAGACTTGTGGGACACCACTTGTGACTGGTTTAGAGTCGGACCTGGAGCCCGCTATTCTTACTGTGTGAGTTCTGTCTGTAAGCCAGTTGGCAACCCATCTCATGACGTAGGGGTTTATATTCAGGCTGGTGAGTTTTTCTATAATTCCCGAGTGGGGAATGGAGTCAAAAGCCTTGGCGAGGTCAAGGTAGGCTGTGTGAACCTCCTTCCCCTCATCTATGGCCTTGGTGACTGTCTCGAAGAAGTCAACCAGGTTTAGTAGGCATGATCTGCCCTTAACAAAGCCGAACTGGGTCGGGTCAAGTGTTTGGAGGTTCCCAATGTCTTTGTTAATGAGTTCCATGATGATGCGCTCCATAGCCTTGCAGACCAGGCTAGTCAGGCTTATGGGGCGATAGTTACCAGGGTCAGTTGTGGCCCCTCCTTTGTGGAGTGGAATAACCATTGCTGTGCGCTGTTTAATGGGCACATAGCCTGTGGAGAGGCTGAGGTTGAACAGTGTGTTTAGGTGGGGGGTTAGTTCGTTCTGCAGTTCATGCAAGACGCAGCCTGAGACACCATCTGGCCCCATTGACGCTGTGCTTTTGGCTTTTGAAAGGGCTGTTTTCACCTGTGCGTCTGTGATTTCCAGGACACTACACTTTTCCGGTATTGTTGTAGGCCCTTTTGGGGGTGAAGTTTGCACTGAATCTATCTGCCAGGATGTTGGCAATATCAGTAGGTTCTGTATATTTTGTGCTATTTTGCACTAGCTCAGAATATATCTGTGAGTTGCCACTTAGATTCTTGACATAGTTAAAGAAGGCTTTGTGGTTATCTTTTGAATCCTTGACTATTTTTCTTTCGAAGTTAGCCTTGGATGATTTTATGAGGGACCTTAGTTTCTTACTGATACTGATCAAGGATGTCTTTCCTTCTTGGGATTTGTTTTTTTTCTGAACTAGTTTCCTCCTTCTATTGTATAGCCTGTTTATTGCAGGGGTCTACTAGACTGGTTTCCTTCTCTTAGGGGAGTGAGTCTTGGTTTTGCTAGGGATGGCACGATCCATGCATCCTTGTAGGTGCTCATAGAGTGCATTTGTAAAGGTTCCTGCATCTTGGACACTGTTATCCTTTAGTGTGGGGGCTGTGAAACTTACCATCTCTGTCTTAAGTAAGGCAAAGTTTGCTATAGAAAAGTTTTTCACTGTGGTTTCCTTGGTTGGGGGTGGTGGGTGTGGTGTTGACATCCAGACTGATTAGTTTATGGTCTGGTCTAACCAGTGATGGGTTGACCTCCAGTGTGAAATACCTGTCCCCCATGTTGGTGACGACCAGGTCCAATATGTTTTCACCACTGGTAGGGGAGTTTACCAGCTGATCCAGGGCATTTGAGTTGATAAATTCCAGGAAGTGCTGGACCTGGGAGTTTGCACTTGAGTAGCTTTCCCAGTTAACTGTAGGGTAATTGAAATCACCCAATATCAGGTTGTTTGGTAGGACCTTCATGTTTTCCAGTGTATCCAGAAAGGCGGAGTGGTGGTCCTGGGTCATGGAGGGTGATCTGTAGCAGGCAACAATTTGCATTGCAGATTTGCCTGATGTTAGTTGCACATGGATGATCTCAGAGGTATCATGCTGCGCCACTAACCTGGAGGTGTAGGTATCCTTGATGAATATGGATACACCCTCTCTTTTTGTATTTCGGTCCATGTTCTGTGGCCGAAATGTGTGGTATGAGTTGTAGCCCAGTGGTGCTGGGGTGCTCTGAGGAGCCTTGAACCAGGTTTCAGTTACTGCATAGATATCGACGTTCTCCATACTGAGCAGTGCTTCAAGCACGTGCATTTTAGATTTAAACTCCTGGCGTTGAGTAGCATAACCCTCATTTTTTTATTTGTGCTGTTTACGGAGGTGGGTTTGACTTTTGAACCTTGCCTAAAAAAGGCACTATGGGTGCAGCAAGAACCTTGGCCAGTATTTGAAAGCCTAGTGGTGACAGGTACAAGCTATCTCTTGCGAAGCAACGAGGCTTGTCGAGCATGTCGTCCCAGGCTGACAAACACTGGATCCCCTTTGCATGACACCAGAAGCTTAGCCAATTGTTGAAATTGATTATTTTTTCTTTATACTGCGGTATCATTCTTGGTGAGGGCAGGATGCTACTCAGGGTCATACCCGCCTGGGCTACATGACCAGAGAGCTCTTCCTTGTTTCTTTTCATGTAGTCCGGGAGGTACATCTCAGGTCATTCACACCAACATGACCAATGACAGAGTCATAGTTGTACTTGTTTTGGAGTGACCTGAGTGCTTGTGTTATGTGGCAGATTCTGGCTCCCGACAGGCAACTAACAGTAACCTTCTCCTTGTCCAGCCTAGTGAGTGGGACGTCAGTGTGCCTGACTATAGAGTCACCTATTACTAGTGTGTTAGGTATGTTATTTCACCTTAAGGGCTATGATTGTGTGGCACACTGATTTTGTGTTTTATGTGTTGTTTGGTTTGTGACGGGAGGTGCAGGTTTTTTGGGTGTGTGCTTTGGAGGTCTCTGATGCTTTTGCAGGTTTTTATTTAAAGCCTCTGAGTATGATTTTGTGTATTTATGTGTATTTTTTGCCAGTGCTGGTTTAGTATGTCTTTGTGAGGCTGGAGATGTAGTGCAAGTGTTAACCTTTTCCTCATGACTGCTTGTTCCACACTTGGGTGGAGAGAGCTTAGCCTCCAGTTTAGCTATATACTTGCATCTCTCGCATATGTTAATATTTTGTGGTAGGAGGAGAGGGTTGTCTGTGTACATGAGGCAGTTGTAACATTGCCTCAGGATACCCAGGTTCACCAGCTGGACTGGAGAGTATACCTGAAATTGCCCTTTGGTCATGCCTAAATAGTAGGGTGAACTGCTTAGTCGCTTGGTTGGTGAGGGGTGAATAATGAGCCTTGCCCTGCTGGGGAATCAAGTGTGGGGATATATTAGTGCTTGCTATTAGGTCTGAACAAGTGCTGGACTGTAGGATGCTTTTTAAGTGCTTACGTTGAGAGTTAGACTACTTTCAAGGAAAAACATGAAGAGAAGACTTGGTGGAGCCAGGAATAATTTAGCCCTACTCAACAAACCAGGAACCAAATGACCAAAAATGTCCACAAACGAAGAACCAAGTCCAAGACGAAAAGGTTTAATGCATCCAAAAAACACAGACAATGGCAAGAAACGATACAGCAGTAAAAACGATTGACTTAGGTTTCGTCCACATTAATACGGACTTCTTCAGAACATTTAAAAATACCCAAAACACCTCTTATATACCGTAATAAATGAATGAATACATATCATGTGACTAAATCAATTATAATGTTAAAGCACCCTTTCCAATTAATTCAAAAAATCTAACATTGTATAAATTTCAACATGTAACAATACTTGACTATATTAAATATATAAAATAAAATATATTATAAATTTGATGTATAAATTATATTATAAAATAATATACTATATTAAATCTATATTTAATATAATCAAAATAGTTAATTGATTTCATGTTTAAAAATACATATTTAAAATAAATAATTAAAAACGTAACTATACTTCTTATGTTTATAACTACAAGTAACATTTACTGTGATCCTTATAAGGAATATAATAAAATGACATCATAAACCTTTGCACTACTATGCCCTACCATTAATATGCTTGAGTTTAAGCACAGGCTTTATAGTGCAATATTCATTTAGACCAGGGAAATTGTGTGCATTCAATTTTAATTGCCATTTTAATTCACTTAAATCCAAATGCACATCCAAAATTCTACCTTGCTGGTCACTATTTATTTGCTGTAAGACACAAAACTTAAAAGAATGATCATGATGGTCCATTATATGTCTAGCCATAGCATTAGTGGGTTTTTGATGTTTCATATCTAAAAGATGTTCCCTAATCCTCTCTCTAAATAGCCTACTCGTTTTCCCCACATAGAAGGCCATACATCCAAAACATTTAGCAAGATAAACAACGTCCTTACTATAACAGTTAAAATGTCCCATAATATATACCTGCTGATTATTAACTTCTAATTTACTCCCAGTCGTTAAAATGTATGAACATATAGTACATCTCCCACATTTAAAGTTACCAATTTCCCTCTTATTAGTAACATTTTTATACAAGGAAAATATTTCAAAGATTTTTTTAAAAGATAAATCTTTCTTAAACAAAATCTTTGGAACATCCATAAATTTAGAACCAACATTCCTATCCATTTGTAAGATTTCCCAATTTTTTAGTATCACCCTTGTGATATAATCTGAATCATCATTGTATGTTAAAATATACATCAAAGGAGACTTCCCTGTATCAAAAATAGACCCATACCTTGCATAATCTACTATTATACTGTCAGAATCTAAAATACACTTATAAAAGCCACTTTGTCTCTTTTTCGTGACCTCATATAATAAATTCATACATAATTCTAAAAGCAGATGAATAAAGTGCAATTTTTTGAGTGAGCAAATGAGATGGGCTCAGGAGGAGTATCCAAATGCAAATTTAGAAGAGGGGCAGACAGTTTCAAAGCCACCAAGATTAACACCAAAACAAAAGCAGGGAGGGTAGATGGAGAACTAACTGAAAAAAACAGAGCCACAACTTCCAGCTAGATAGTATTCAATACAACACAAATAAATCAATTTAAATGCTGTATTATTTGAAAAAAGTGCAGATAAAGATTTACTTAAATTCACTTATATGTCCAGTTGATTGCAGGTAGGTCTTGGCCAGCCAAAGCTCAGAGTTTAAGCAGAAAATAATTAAAAATGTACCACTTATATAAGGCAGAAACCGAATATCAGTGAAGTGAAATTACCCCCACTTATCACTGGCTATGCAGGAATTCTAACTAGCACTAAATTTTAACAAACATTAACTGAAAAAACAGAGCCACAACTTCCAGATAGATAGTATTCAATGCAACATAAATAAATCAATTTAAGTGCTGCATTATTTGAAAAAAGTGCAGATAAAGATTTACTTAAATTCACTTATACGTCCAGTTGATTGCATCAATATTCATTGAGTTCCCTTATGACCTTTATCACAATTCAATTATTTTATACGCTAATGACTTGGTCATCTTTAGATCCAGCTACACACACACACACACACACACACACACACACACACACACACACACACACACATCCAAACTCATCTCCAAAAATGATCTCCTCTCCCTCAACAAATGGCTGTTCCAACACAGACACCTACTAAACCCATTCAAAACCAAATGTATGCTCTTTGGGACTCGCTACAAGCTATCCAAATTCCACAGTACTCTTGAAACAATTACATTTAAGTACCTAGTGGTCTATACCAGTCCTTAATGTTCAACTTCACAGTGAAAAAAGCTGTTCCAAAATAAATTGCTTACTCTTTTTGGCTAAAAATCTTCATATACCTGTGAACCTCTGCCATAGCTGCAATAGAAAAGGAAATTCCACTTACCTAACTAGAATGCAGTCTTCCAATATTTGCAACATTGTCAAAGAAAGCAACAATACACTACAAACCATCTCAGACAACATATGTCACTTCATTATAAACTACCCGCTTCAGCAACATCAGTGCCTTACATTGTCTAAGGCCAAATGACTATCAATAACACAGACAGCTGACCTTCTTCCCATCTTACTACTACACAAGACCTCAGAAGCTCCTGCTTGCATCACCATCTTCTGTCCTTATGTCTTTCTTAAGCATCACTTTTGCAGTAACTAATAATATACTTCTCCCTCCCCCTTCCCACCTTCTCTTTCCTTTGCTTGCATTTTCCTTCCCTCATTACCCTCCTCAGTCCCTCCTTCTATACCGTGATTTTACATTGTTCTTACTTTATTTTACTAGTAGCTATCACTCCTGAACTGAATACAGTGTTTAAAACCTGTTAATTTATCCTGTCAGGATTGTTCTTCTTTTATTGTATCTAATTAAGCATTGTAATTATACACACCTGAGCTGTTCCTGCAACTGGTCCACTAACTAAGATCAGCATACTATGTGCACACATACATACATACATACATACAAACATACACACACATATATAAGTAAACAATGTCCCAAAGAATACTGTTCCATAAATCAGGAGATAGTTTATGAGAAGCTCATTCAGTACAGTTAGGTGTGAATGAAGGATTTTGAAAAGAAATAGTGCTTTTGTCAGTTACCTAGTGAGTACAAGATGTATGCAGAACAGAGGAGAGAGTGAAATGAGGACAAACATTAAAGAAAACTAGTTTGTAGGTGGTTGTAGCTAAAAGAAGGGAGGTGCTAAGATTAATTGAAAGAGTGGTGACCGAAATAAACAAGCTGCACTGGTATATCTGTGCATAGGACAGCTTAATAAACCAACAAATAGGTTCACAGGTTCATAGGTTGGTACTAGGTTATCGGCCCTAGGGCCTATACAAGCCTAGCCATAACAATTCCCTGGATATTTTTTCCCACACTATTTACTTCCCTGGACCCCTATCTAGCAGGGCACCTGACGTGATCCCTGGGGTGAATTTCCTATCTCCCATCCAGTCGTCAAGGTTCCTTTTGAAGATGGCCAAGGAGGTGCTCTGCTTGACATGTATGGGCAGTCTATTCCAGAGTATGGGGAGTCTCTGGGTCAGGAACCTATCCCTCCAGCATGTTTTGTTCATTGTGATGACAAGGTTTAGATCCCTGGAGCATGTGGCTCTGAGGGATTGGGATTTCTTTAAGTGGAGCATGTCCAACAGCTCAGGGTTTGACATGACCCTGTATGTTAAGCAGAGATCACCTCTGAGTAGACGATATGCAACAGAGTATAGCTGGGTTTTTTTTAGATGGTCAGCATAGGGCATCTGCTTTAGACCTGTGATTCTTTTAGTGAGGTATTTCTGTAGCCTTTCCAGCTGTTGCAGATGTCTTGTGAGGTACATACCAAATGGGGCGTTGTACTCTATAATGGGTCTAATGAGGGATGAATACAGTGGGACAATGACCTCCTTTTTTCTGGATGAAAAGCCCTTAGTGATGAGGTGTACCACATAGAAGGAGTTCTTGACTGTTGTGGCGATGTGGTTATCGAAGGAGAGACCACTGTCCACCTGTGTCCCTAAGTCTGTCATCACACTTTCAGTGTTTAGTGTACTGCCACCTATGTGGTAATTCATGGGTATATGTTTTTTCCCAAAGGGGATAACTACACATTTCTTGGCATTAAGCTTGAGCCCATGGCTCTGGCACCAAGCATCTGTTTCTGTAAGGCCTTTTTGTAGTATATCCACATCATTTGGGGATTCAATAATGGCTCCCAGTTTGCAGTCATCTGCAAACTTTGTTAGCCAGAGACCCTTAGCGTTATCCTATACTTCAGAGAAGTAGATGCCAAACAAGAGCGGTCCCAGGACTGAACCCTGAGGTACTCCACTTGTCACTTGTCTAGAGCTGGATTTGGAGTCGGCTACTTTTACAGTCTGGGTTCTGTCAGTAAGCCAGTTGGTAACCCATCGAGTGACGTAGGGATTTATGCCCAGCTTAGTAAGTTTATCAATGATTCCAGAGTGGAGGATGGTGTTGAAGGCCTTGCCAAGGTCCATATAGACTGTGTGGACAGCCTTACCCTCATCCACAGCTCTGGAGACTGATTCGAAGAAGTCAATCAGGTTCAGGAGACAAGATTGGCCCTTCATGAACCCAAACTGGGTGGGGTCCAGTGTTTGAAGGTTGCCAATGTCTTTGTTTATAAGTTCCATGATAATGTGTTCCATGCTCTTGCAGATCAGGCTTGTCAGACTGATGGGACGGTAGTTCCAAGGATCCTGGGTGGATCCCCCCTTGTGGAGTGGGATAACTGTAGCTGTGCGCCACTCAGTGGGCACGAAGCCTGAGGTGAGGCTATGATTAAACATGACACTTAGGTGAGGTGCCAGTTCATTTTGTAGTTCATGTAGTACACAGCTCGGGATGCCGTCTGTTCCCATGGATGCTGTATTCTTAGCTTTGGAGAGTGCAGTTTCTACCTGTGTGGCCATGATTACCGGAATTTGGCAATCTTTTGTTATTGAGATGGGCCCTTTAGGGGTGAGAGGGGGGTGAAGTTTGCACTAAAATGATCTGCCAGTATATTGGCAATATCCTTGGGATCAGTATATTTAATGCCATTCTGTTATAGTTCAGAGTAGATCTGAGCATTGCCATTTAGATTCTTGACATAACTATAGAATGCCTTGTGGTTGTCTTTGGAATCTTTGACAATTTTATTTTCATAAATATTAACATGCACCTGTGGTGTAGAGAGATAAAGACCTGATAGCACAGGTGACTCATATTTGAGTAGCAGCTTGAAAGCTTGATGATGCAGGTATGAAGGATAGGCAAGCCTATCCAGGGGTGAGGGGGTGCAGTGGTTCCAGTCCCTGTTGTTCTCCTGTTCTAATGGCAGGGCCTTGGCTAGAGAGAGGAGGCCAATCATGATGTGTGGGTCAGTTTGGGGAAGATGTGGGGCTGGCTACCCAAGCCAGTGATCGTAACCCTGGTCAGTGCATGTGGGGGAACATGTATGCATCTACAAAGAGGGTGTAGGCAGCTCTTGCAGTGATGCAAGTGCTCATGTCAACCCCAGGGGGAAGGGAGTGTTAGGCCATAAAATGAAAAATGATCTCATTGCCAGGATATATGGAGAAATAAACACTTTTATGGCTGCCTGAATGGTGTTCCCCCTCAGATAACAATGTGTGATCAAGGAGAGTCTTGATGGTTAGCAGAAATGGAGGCATACAATAAAAGAATAAAAATAAATCAACAGATTTTGTTCAGGATCTGCTATAGCAGGCTGCATGAAATTTATCAAGTTACCTGAAGAAGTGAGACAAAGATGATATTCTAGTTTAGAGGTAAGAATGTTTTGACTACAAAATACCAGCTGTCAGGCAAAAGGAGGTGAGAGATCCCATAGGATAGATCAAGCTGAGCAAGAGCTTTGCAGATAATGAATTTAGTGTGCATAATAAACATTAGGCTTGGATTAAGAAAGATGTCTAGGTACCTAAAGTGCAAACTTGGGTTTGTTGGTGGGGTCAGTAATATTAAAAGTAGGGAAGTTGCTTAATCTGTGTGGATATGGAACACCATAGGTTTGGCCTTGGATGCGTTTACTATGAGTTTATGTTGAAGAAAAAACAGTGGCAGATTTTAACATCATCCATAATACTGTTTTGCAATCTAGCAGAACCACCAGTGGAGATGATTAAAAAAGAGGTGATCAGCACAGAGTCATACTGAGTTTATGAAGGTCACGAGGTGAAGTAACAAGAAAAGAGAATAAAACAGGATGCCTAATAAGGCCTTGCGGTAAACCAGAGATAACATTAACTAAAGAAGATAGCAAGTTTTAACTGCAAATATCTGCTGAGGAAATAGTTTCTTAGCCAAGATGAGCAATTTGTGCCAGATTTAAGACAGCTGATGAACATGAAGGCCATAGGTTTACAAATACAGTCAGCGGATTTTCTGAGAAAACAAGGATGGAAAAAGCTAAATGCTGAAAATTATTTTTTTGTACTTGATTTATTAGTTTACATAATGAATATAAAGAGACTTCACCTGATCAGTACATTTTCATTTGTTTCTGTTTACACCAGTCTATTCAACACTATACTCTGACCCCTGCTTTTTATCTGCCAAACTTTGCAGACAATGCCCTCCGCTAATGATGTCCAGACTCTCTGTATTTTGCCTTTATCATGCCTTCTAATAAATGTGTAGCACTTGCTTTACTTCTAGCTGTCATTTTGTTTGTATAAGACTCTGAATATGTCTTGTTTTTTTCTTGCCTATGTTTATCTGTGCTTTTTCAATCACAACATCTGAAAATAAGTTGGTTTACATCCACTGCACTCACAGGATTACTAAAAGCTAACTCAGACAAGATTTTTTTCAGTCATTCCATTCAGCTGTAAAAGCCATCTAGTGTAATGTCGTTTGGGGTATACTTTGTCAAGACATCTTTTACCCAACCTAAAGAAAATGCTTCAACAACTACAGTTAAACATAGCACCTTTGAGATTCTATAGCTAATTAAATATTCAAAACAGAGGGTTATGAGGGGGTCCCCAATCATATGTATTCAAGACATGGATGTCAAGAAATTCACCTTGATAGCGAATCTCAAGAGGTGATTCTTGCCATCCATGTCGAGAACATATTATTAAAGGTAATGATTGGAGAACTAATCATAATTCTCTGTAGTGCATGGAGCTTTATCTGCTCCATTTACTATTAGTTACAAAAAAAAAAAAGAAAGAAATTATAAACTGCTAAGTGTTTTGCTGTCTTTCAAAGCCATAAAGCATCTAGCGAGCTCTGTCAGGAAGACAATGTAACACAGTCCCTTACATTTACACTCACCTTGCCATGCCTCTCAAATGTCCAGATTTTCACAGAATGCCAGATTTTTGCCTCATATTTTTGGCCTATTCCTCATACAATATTTGATTTTTGGACAAATTACTGACTCACTAAATAATGACATGGCAGTTTCAGACTTCATATCTTTCAGAAAATGCAGGTGAACACACATCCTCTTACTCTAGCTACTTTCTAAGCTTGTGAAAAGAAGTGTGGGGCACTTTATTGGTACGGACAGCAGGCAGAAACAAATCTGTTTTTATTCTGCCGCTGTCATTTGTTGGTCAGTACTGACAGATTTGACTGCCTAGTGTGAGACCTGACCTTAATAAGTTAAGCAGGGGGTGTGTAATGTTTATTAAGATTGTGCCCCTTACTATAGTAGAACTTAACTGATTTTATCTTTTTCTGAATATTGGAGCATAATCAGCACGCTCCATATACTACAATGTTGTTACTGTTTATTTGTTTCTAAGGTTATTATAGTTATACAAGAGAAGAGAATAATAAACAGGGCAAGCAATTATAACTTGCAAAAATATAGACGCATGTCTCTTTATTGTTCCTAATTTCAGGGACGTGACTCATTTTGTCTTAAAATTTTGCTCTGTACATAATAAAATGTGTGGCTTTTTTGACAAAATACTGAGGATCAAATAATTCCAAAGTTTTTTTTTGTTGTTCAGAAAATGTATACAATTGCAGAGCATCTTATTCATCATTTTTAAACTATTTTCTAACCTTTTCACTATATATTTTTTTTGCTTTTCCTTTGTTTCTAAGAAAAAGAATCTGAGACATATTGTGTATATAATCAAATGAAAAATACAACCCAGGTTTTCTCTGGAGAATAGCTGTCAGGACACAACTATGTCAAACAGATATTGCAGCATTTGTAAGACCAACATTTAAAAAACAGCATGAAAAAAGGCAGAAATCCAACATCTGTCTTCCAACCACCAATAATAAAAATGTACATTATATGTTATTAATCAAGTTAATCTAAGGCCTTAAAGAGCTGACAACAAAAGAGGCCACAGCACTTCTGACATTCTTACAATAATCCTATTCACGTCACAGCAAGTAAGTGTGGCTACATTACCCTGTGCTGCTACTCATATCTTTGGTCATGCTTCTACCAAACTGTAACACAGAACGTCAAAGAGGAGAAAAAAATGTATTGCAAAACCATTATATTCACTGAGTGAAGTTAAATATAAGTGAGAAATGCAACAGAATCATAAGTCTTTTTCAAACTTTTGGAAAAAATTTATAAACCTTATTTTTTTGAATTTATACAAGAACCTTACATACAATTGAATTGTAATTAGACTGAAGAATTTTAGATCAGTCTACAAAAGTACAGCTCAGCTCTCTAATATCTTATGTATGATGCTTTAGTCATAGCCAAACCAGCCCACCACCACCACTACTACCTTTGTTTCTTGCATTGCCTGACTTAATATCACCTGTTTTATATTAAGAAGCTAAGAAAAACAAAAATGCTCAGCAGTGTGTGAATTGCACTCCTATTTTTCAAGCTAACCTTCCACTCATTAGGGACTCTACTTTGATATTTTGCATACTGGGTAAGAATACTTGAATTGAACCATGCCCTAACATTTCTTATAATTAGGGTAAAAGCAGTCTGAACATGTACACACACACACGAGCGCGTGTGCACATACATGTACAAACTCACACTTACTAGAGTGTGAAAACAAATGTCTCACATAAATACCCCCAATAAAACTCCTCTGTATCCTCTTATTTGGTTTGTCTTTTTTGTTGTATGCACAAGTTCACTGCACTGTATCAATAGCTATTAGATCAGTTTAAAAGGAAAAACTGAAGCCCTCAATGATCCATATTTTATAAGTGTTAATCACCTTCTGTGTTTTTACTAGTAGTTTTCACCAGTATAAGTAGGGTTATCATGTCTCCCCACTTTTCACGGGACGCTCCTGATTTAGGTTGCCATGTCCTATTAAACAATAAGAAAAATGTATAAGTCTTCTGATATTTTAGAAAACACACATCTTTCCAAACTTTTTTCTAAATATTACAGAAACTGTGGTACTTTATTTGAAGTGTCTTAATGTATTCTGAACGGTAAGAACATCTACATTTCTCAATAGTTACTCTTTATTTTGATAATCAAGTGAAAACTAATAAGCTGTGTTTCTTAAGGGTGTGGTCAGTCTTCAAAAACTCTAATTTCAGTAGGCACCTAAAAAAGGTCACAACCTTAATTGTAAAGCATTCTAAGAGTGTCTGACAAGCAGACTGACAACTATTTTGTATAACTTCATTAAGAAACTTTGCAAAATGAATGTGTCTTAGGGCACCTTTTCTTTGGTAAGAATATTTGAACATTTATTGCCTTGCAAAGAATGCTGTTACTAAATTTGTTGTGGATTGTCCTGATGGTCCAGGTGAAGGATCAAAGGAAAAAGTGGCATCTGCAGTAGATAGGCCCACAGATGCATATTAAATAATCCAAATCGGCAAATTCTAGCACTCAGGTACCACAACTAACATGTTTAATTATAGCTTGAACGCTGGAGAGAAAATTGGAGTAGAGCTTTAAAAGACTTGCAAGCCAAAGTATTCATTGTATTAATGCATATTGTGGTAACTAATTAGTGAAAGTATGACTCGGGTATCTATTTTACATGGGAGATCAGATGTAGAGAGGATGTCGGTGTTACATGAAGATTAAGGCCATTTTCCAAATACAGAATAACCAGCAAGTAGAAGTCAATGAATTAAGCTGAAGTAGACATGAATATTAATGATAGGAAAAGTATGAAGGAAATAACAAAATAAGAATATCTTGTAAAATGTTTCAGAAATTCACAGAGTTTAGAAGGCAGAGTTGGTCCATGGAGCGTAATCATCTTTCCAATACCTACCTTCATAGGCAGCTCCTGCTTCCAGGAAGGCAAAAATACCTCAGCCCTGGGAAGAGTTTATGAGTGCCCATCCATCCATCAAGGTTTGCTTACAAGGAAGCAATGGTACCAATCTGTTTTATATGTAATGGAAGATAATTCCAGAAATGGGGAAGTGCTGAGTAATAAATCTGTCCATCCACCATGTTCTATTTATTTTTTGATGACGATTCAAATCTTTACTTTGATTGCTTGTGAATTCATTTATTTTGCGAAGTGTAGGTGATCAAGGAGGGTTAGGTCCTATGATTATGAGTCATTCACAGAATAAGATACGCTTCCATTACATGCAGTCAGAAACTTCAGAAAAGAATAATAAATATGTGTTGGAAAAAAACATTGAAAACTTTTTTCAGTGAACTCAGCCTTACTCTTTTCAGCTTAAAGTAACTACAGGAAACAGCAAAGGAGTAAGATCTTGAAGACCACAAGGTAGGAAACTCCAAAGTTTTGTGCTGGTTAGAGTGCATGTTCTGTCTTTGGAAACTTCAAAGTTTTGGGCTGGTTAGAGTGCATGTTCTGTCTTTAGTGCATACTTTAAGAAGACTGAAAAAGAGTCAGCATTGAGACACAGAGTTCTATTCATGGGGCCTTGATGTACACAGTCTTTAAAAACACAGCTGTAAACATGGGACATATGCAGCTATATCGTACGTAGAAACAACTGAATTACTCTACTTAGTACAGTGGGTAGTGAACTAGTTACTGGTGAAAAAATGAGCTGTGAGCAGTGAAGTGGGTATCATGGAATAAATGAGTGAATGAAAGAATGGACAAGCATCAAGTTTTACTCGCCATCCCTCTTTTCAGCTTCTCAATGCTCACATTAACTCTAACTGCCCCTTTCTCATAAATATAACAATAAACCCTACAACAGTATGTGGTGCAGGCGTCCGCAGCATTCTGTACTTAATCTACACTTTTTCAGTTTGTATGCTAAGGATAACATGTATAACTATGAGTTTTTCAATGTCAAATATGAGACCAATCTAAAACTAGGAGGTCATATCAGCAGTGATGCCAGTGAAGATGATAACAGATTTATACTTAATCCCTAGTTTTATTTCCTGTTAGGGTATCTTCGGTCTAGAGTCTGCATGTTCCCCCGTTGTCTGTATATAAGTTTAATAAATCAGGTGATCATATTTCTTCCCAGATCTCAAAGAAATGCACACGGTGAACTAATGATCCTACAGATTACCCATAGGTGTGCATGTCATATGCCATTTATCAGTGTGTGTGTAATGCAATCTGTTATTTTGTCCAACATTACTTTATTTTGCCTTGCATTCACTGAGTGCTGGAATGGGTTCTGGCTCCTAGGTGACCCTGAATTAGATAAGGGAGTATCATAGAGTGAATGCACGCATGAATTAGACTACGTACTTTGTTGGTTCCCTGCTCTGGGTTAAGAAAAGCAGCATTTACAAAGAGTAAAGGTGATTCATCCTTGTTGGTAGTGAGTGAAATAAGGCATCTGAGGAATCGAAAAGCTGGGTGTGGACAACGAGCCAGTAGGAAAGTGAACAGGAAAATCATGGACAGTATCCTGATAGAAAGTAATTAAATGTTAGCTAAAACCATGTAAGAAATGCCAGGTCTATGAGAAGGGAGCAGCTATGTGTAAAATGACATTTTAAAATTAATGGGGCAAGTAAGTAGCTGAAAAGAGAGGTGACTAGTAAGATGTGGCACTCAGATGAGAGAAAGAAACAAAGGAACTAAATTAAAAAGAGATGTATCTGCTTGAGAAGGTCGAGGTGGCTGTATCCCAGGAAGGACAACATCCATTCATTTTGTCTGCTTGATGGGATGGAAGGAACAAATATGCTGGGGTTTTGGATAGTGAACTGGTAAAATTGTTTAGAAAGTCAACCAGATCGGGCTTGGTGCTAGACAATCTGGGTGCATAATAAAATGCAATGAGGATTCGTTAATATTAGTACAGTATTTAAGCAGCCAGTGACTGGGACAGATGAGTACAGAAACTTAGTCTGTGTATCTATGCATGATGGGGAGGTGTGACAAGCTCACTGAGGCATGTTTCTATCACTGATTGTGAGAGGTTCAATAAACATGAGGTGGATAGAACAGCATGGTGCATGTGAGTGAGGAGGAGGCACCCCCAAGACAATGAGATGGTCTGAGAAAAGCCAGGTCAAAGCGTTGAAAAGCAGAGATGTTGCAAGAGAAAGTATAGAGAAGGACAATAAAAGCAGAAAATTAGGGAATAAAAATGGCAAGTCAGACAAAAAGCTACACACGGTGAAAGGCAGAGTTGTAAGCAAAGAAGAGGGTATCAAAATGACTGCAGTGAGAAAAGGAGGGGGAAATAAGGAAACAGTCAAGGGTGAGAAAGGACAGTTAACACAAATTAGTGAGAAGTTTCCCAGCTTATACTGATAGTTTTTCTTTTCTTTTTCTTTTTTGAACAGGGTCAGATGGCCTGGCAAGGAGGAGGGGGAAGATGGAGGAAGACCAAGTGGAAAGAAGGTATAAGACATGACGGCTGACAAACGAGCCAATACGAAAGTGACCAAAATGGTGAAAGGGCAGACTGGTTTCCAATGAGATGAGACTAGAATGAAAGAAGTGGAGACAGAATCAACAATTGCCACAAGATTAGTGAAAGATTAATACAACTAAATGGGATGTCTTCACGTATATATGTTTGTAGGAAGACTGGGTCAGTCATAACTGCTGTGTACTATGTGAATCAGCTGTATGCCCTGTTTATATTTATTTTTCTTTTATGTTGTTTCTAACTGGCAGATGCTGCTGGTTTCATTTAGAAGGTGGAGGAATGGGTGTATATTATGAGACTGAAATGGAAAGGGTACTGTAAATGGGGGAAGATGCATGCATTAATATGTAAATGGGGGAAGATGCATGCATTAATATGTAAATGGGGGAAGATGCATGCATTAATAGGAGCTTCGAATGTGACTGGATGACAGGATAAGATATGACGTCTATGAATGGAATAATTAACTGCTGTCCTGTTTTTGCTTTATGTGTGTATGACTGTGAAATATACCTGTTTTTGCAGTTGGTGGTTCTATTAAATCCCTTTGACGAGAGAAGCTTGTTTTACAGAGATGACTGATAACATGGCACTGAGGATGTGCTCACTGTGTTGGCCCCAGTTTTGTCTGCATAGGGCCTGCTTCTCTAAATATAGAATTGTAATACCAATAACACTGAGTGCAGTGGCAAGATTAAAACAATGTTTGTAGTAAAACATGATGACAAGTGAGTTTTTGTCCCCAGAATTGTCTGTAGGTGTGTGTATAGGTTCATAGGTTTACACTAGGCTAATGAGCACCAGGGTTTTTACAAGCCTAGCTGTGCAACCCAACCCTGTTTTGTCTTAAAGTTCCTTGGACACCTATGTAGTGGGGTATGTTAGTAAAGAGGTAGCTAAGTGTTATGTGGGGTGGACATGTTAGGTGGGAATTAATTTACTTACTGTTGACCTTTGTCCATTAGATACATGGAGGCCAGACCAGGGGTGAATTTACGATCGTCCATCCAATAATCAATTTTTTTTTTTGCAGCACTCAAGATCTTAGCTACAGGAACCTTTTAGAGATGAACAGAAGACATATTGGGCATATCATAGGCATGAATCTCAAAAACACTTGACCAGTTTATCAAAAATATGCTTCTATGTATGGATGAGCATATCTAGTTTTGCAGAATAGCAAAGCAGAGAGCGACCACTCTGCACATCTTTCATGACATTGCATGTCACCCTGAGGTACTGGGAGCCATAGAGTGCACATATATGACAATAAAGGTCCTGCCAAGTCTACAGTAATAGTGGTATGTCAGCAGGAAGAGCTATCAGTCTGTAAACTGCTAGGTAATGTGAAATACACAGGCTATTATACCAGTGTGTCTGTATAGCACCCAAAGGTTCCCATGATTCACATTTACAGCACACGTCAGCTATATTATAGTTTCCAAGATGTCTTTCCACAGAGCCATCTTGCAGGTAGGTCCTGACACAATAGCAAATTACAAGTGTGGAGCTGCATCAGTGTGTAACACATATCTGTTGTGTGCTTTAATCATGGCTAATGGCACACGTAATCCAGAGAATGTTGCCAAACTCCAGTAGAGCTCAGCACATGTGTAGACCTGCAGCATTGTTGAATGGACATTCTGCTTGCTGCAGGCATGCTTCTGCTGCCTAAAAGCATCAGATGGAGCACTGCAATACATGCTTATCACATCCTATAAAATGATCAGCCTATGCCATGCGATTTATGTATTTATTTATTTATTTATATTTGTTAACTGAGTGAGTGAACTGACCCAAGTATCCTTGTCAGCTACAACCTGGGCCACACTGGTGAAGACTACAAGGTATACAAGGACTCAGGCCCTTCTGTGGTAGGAAAAGTGCGTTACTGTGGGGCTCTGATCAGGAAGGAGACAGCTGGTGAGATGTCCTGTCAGTGGAGTTAGCCTGGGTGTTGTCATCACCAGTGATAAGGGGTGGCAGAGCATTGTACACCTCTTGAATCTGGTGTGGTGTGTGCATACTGTTAGGATCCCATACATTGCCACCCTGAGTAGGTATTCTACCCATCCCATGGGCAATACTGTCAGTAAGGGCAGTAATGCTGGTAATTGAAATCGACATCATGGAGGTGGCAATAAAGGAGGCATGTGGCATCATAGATTCTGTATCTTCATAATGTTGCTGACAGTGCTGGGCAGCAGCCTCCCAAATGGACACAGCACAGCAGGCTAGTCAGTGCTGGATTGTTTAACATCAGCTACAGCTATGTAACATTCCTTGACATCGGCATGTGATACCAAGTGCCACCTGCTCGGCATGTGCCAAGTATGACAAGTGGCAACATCAGACATTACTGAAGGGTTGTGCTGTGGTGTATATATCAACATCTGGTGCTGTGCACTTGTCTGCTGTGGCAGCTGCAGGGGGAGCACTGCTGGTGCTGACAAATACAAGATGACCCTCCCCTTCTAGTGATGGTGAGCACTCAGGGTCTAGAGCCATAAGTTCATGTGTGGATGAAGCAGTATGTTTACCTTGTACAGAGGTAGCATGACCACAAAGGATGAAGACGGATAGTGCCATCTTATTGTCTAAATAGGATTCCATTATAAGAATTTCATCATCATCATCGGCCCCTGTATGGGTGTCTTCATTAGTATTTTGTCCTGCCTCTATATGTGCTACCACTGAGCCATTACTTCTTGGTAATATACAACATAGAAACACCACAGTTATATGGTGTACACATATGACGTGGCACGCATGCCAAGGATGGTCATGTGCATCTACTGTACAATAAAAGCAAACTTTTCCCTTTTTCCCTGCCTCTGCTCTACTCCTGAAGTTCATTCAACAGCAAAAGGTTGTGGAATACTGTGGTCAGCTTATACTCTTCATGGTGTAACATCTGCTGAACGTCACACTAATTTGTTGAATCTCACAATGAGACGCGGTGTTGAGCCATCCTAGCACTGACATCCACATCTCCAGGGAATGTCACTCTACCTACTTCCCCACACAGGGACAACAGAAACTCCTCCACATTTGTCAGTATAGTAGTTTTTGGTGTTCCCCCAGTGGCTGATGATTTGGCTGCTACCTATTTTGCCTTTGTCTTGATACAATTGCTCATGTCTGTGGCATGTCTAGGACATTGCTGCAATGTAAAATTACATCTAGTCAGGGCACTGATTGTGATATTTGCTGAAGCAGATGTTAGCCAGCACTTCCTTTTCCCAACAGGCGTTGCACATGGGACATGAATGCCTGCAGTAGTATTTTATGCTCATCAAGTCTGAAGTTAACCAGATTCTGGCTTCCACCATATCCTATGGAAAATACGATAACTGTGAGAACAAGATAACATAGCTATGGACTTTATACAGGTGACAAAGGTTGAGATGTCAGCTATGGAAATACACCTATACAATGGTGTACGTTTTGGGACATTTTGTGTAAAGCTGCTGTTGGTGTACCCAGCACACACAGACACTCTCTGCAGAGCCCAGCTTCTGTGTTAGATGCAAGATATATGTATAAAAGATGTGTAGGTCCCACATGGAATGTTGGCACAAAAACACAGGACATATACGGAGTATGCAGTTGATGGAGACATGTACCTCTGTTGCACACTTATAAGGTACACATAGCAGATAGGTTTGCTGTCTAAGACACTGAGAGGTATACATTATTATTATTATTCCTATGTAATATGACACAAGTCACTTAACCAGATATTACTCCATGGTCACCCCTGAAATGGGGATGTGTGTTCAGTGGGCTTATCTAGTTAACAAAAAGGATGGCATAATTGCTCGTCATGTTTTAACTTCTTCTTGTATTTTTGTCTCTGTCAGTATTTAATGTGTAGCTGACCTCTGCCTCGTAGCTAACTGGCATAACTATATTACAGATGCATTTTTCCTAAGATGCATCCTTTATAGTTTTCTGCTTAGACCAACTTGGAAGAATTATTTGTGTTTAGTATCTCTTCCTCCAACTGCGCGGTGGTGGTGCTGCGGTAGCGTTGTCGCCTCTCAGTAAGACGCTGTCCGGTTCGATTCTCAGCTAGACCGTCTTCTGCATGGAGACATGCATGAATGGGCATACCTTTATTGAAGGTTGTGTGTCAGGCCTGGCAAGCCGGTACATAAAAATCAACTGCCAATCATTAGCGGACCGGAATTCCGTTGTGGCAACCCCTAACCAGGAAAAGCCAAAAGACACAAACAATCTCTTCCTCCAACTAGGCCACACATTACAGTTTTATTTAGGTTTATCACCTGTACCTTTTTATGCAGGGCAATTCCTATTTATTTTGTCTTGTGAAAAAATAAAAAAATAAAAATGACAGATAATGTAAGATTTTAGAGCAAAAACTATTTCCTAAGTTCTTCTAAGAGTTGCATAAAAAGTAGTTTGTGTCTGCAATACTTTAATATTACATAAACAAAAGAATCCATTCAAAATGTACAAGACTGAACTTCTATTTTTGCAAAAAGTGAGGTCTAGTCCTTTGCACTGGCTGCGATTATGGCTTACACTGCAAAATTTTATTTTTTTTTGTAAAATATCCCACTCTAGGTGTTTAAAGAGTTGACAACCATAATCTTTTTGTTAGACTGCCTCGTTTACACATCCCTTGTTACCCACCTATTTTCTATACTTCTTTATTCCTCTTTATGACAAATCCATTTTATATCGTTATTTTCAAAGGACTGTGGAATTCTGCCTTTAGAAATGTGATTATATTCTGGTTGCGGTATCCTTTCAGGGTATGTCCACAGTTACTTTACTCCGTCCATTCAGGTAGTACTCCTGCACCTGGTCTTGTTACCTTTTCATTTCTGCTTTGATCACTTACTTCACATTGATTTTGATCTACATAAGGGCTCTTGCCATAGCTTTTTTTTTCTGCCTTGCACCACCAGTTCTATTTTACCTATTTTCCAAGGCCTAATACCCTTGTGCTCTTTTGTCAGGACACTTGGGAAGAAATAACCATGTGTATAACTTACTTTCATAGGCCCACTTTTGAATATTAATATGATGGTCACTGTTTACAGAATGTTGGATGTATTTCTTCTTGGTATTGTTTTTTGAGACAAGATTTATAGCTGTAAATATTTCATATTTAGGGATACTTACATCTTGTGCATTGTTCCAGGGCATCCTGCTGATTTGTTTATGACCCTTTACTCAGCAACCCTGGTAACCATTTCATTGTGGGGCTTTAATAAATAGCAAGGTTTAGGTTACACATCATTATTTCTTGGCAATTATTGTTATATAACTATAATATCATGTATTCAGAAAATTTCCACTTTCTCACTTTTTGTTCCTCATAAGAGATTGAGCTTTAAGACTAGCCCTATTCCAGATCTGACCATATCTAGGCATAATCTACAGTCTGTCTACACCTTACAAAACTGATCTATATAGTATTTCCTACTGTGATTATTTCCTGTAGTTCCCAGCAGTTAATCTTGGCATACTATTTGACTATCTGTTTTATATATGGTGTTTTATATTCATGTTTGGCATGGATATGATTTATCAGTTGAAGATCTCTTAGGATTTGCAGTTGCTGGGGACATGACCCATATAGAAGTCACTCTGAGAACTTAAGCATAGAACTCTGTCCTGATGAAGATAAAGAAGGAACTCCAATCTCAGCTATAAAAGTAGTGAACTTGCCATAAAGACAGATCTGGACTATACCTTCTCTCCAATCCCCAATTTGTCCTCATGGAACCAGTGCAATCTGTCTGTGTAGGACTGAGTTATGTTATAGACTTCTGTTTCTTGCTCCACCTTTGTGTAGACTTGCAGAGATATGCAGAATGGTCCTTAATCATGCATCATTATGGGTAAAAGGGGAGTAGCCAGATAGCCTAGGAAAGTTTTAGATGCCAGACTAAGCTCTGTTAGGCTTAGTCCAGATGGTGATGAAGACAGAACTACCAATTATAACAATATAGCTTCTGTTTACCAAAATTATTGATTTAAGAAAGGTATACATACTCAAAGGGGTATGCCTGGCCATTCTCTTGTACTGCTGCAATATGCAGTGTGTATATGAAATGTGTTCTAGGAAGCACCTACACAAATATTTAATGTCATTGTGAACATGGTAAATATCAAAGACAACAGGTGGCAGAAGAGGTCAGGTAGAAATACATGACTCAACAAGATAAGCACTCCCCCCCCCCCCCCAAAATCTCTATTTCAATTTTCTTTTTTCAAATAACAACAATACGGTAACTCAAAAACACAAATAAACAATACAAATACCTATCTAAAGAAAACAGACAACAATCTCGTTCTGAGAAAATTATACGTGTATATATATATATATATATACACTATATACACAAGAAGTCACTACATCGTCAAGTAAAGAATGAGAATTCTTATGTTCATTTGGTCTCATAAGGGATAGTTAGACTGGGGATAGTCTATATATAAAGTAAAAATAGAAATTTAACCATTTATTTGTATGTTTAGGGAAAATATCTAGTTACACATATACTAAGAAAAGGGAGAAGATGTAAGAATGACTGGTTATACAACATTCATTTCTTATTTAAAGGTTAGCTTTTCATGACAATTTGTAGGCAAATTTTATTTGTCAAGAATTATATCTAGCAAGTAACCCTGATATTTTGGTAATAGCATTTGTTTTTTGTTTTTGAATAAATTAATTTGTGAGATGAGATATATTTGATAGCAAGATTGCTAAAATGTTACCATGCAATTCGTGACATGACATTCCAATTCTTTGTAATAAAGAATTTAATAAGGGCACACATCGTAATAAAGACATGTTTTAATATTTTTGGGTGTTGATTGATATTAATGTACAATATTAGCTGTCTCCCAAGTAAGGGTTGATTTTTCATATCCCATCTTCTCTAATCTTACTCTCAAGGAACACCATAAGTTGTGTATCTTATTACGGATCCACATGACATGTAAAATTTCAGCTGTTTGATCCGGACAATGGGGACATATAGGCGAAAAGTTAGGATTGAATTTATTTAATTTAGATAAGGTATAATGTAGATTGTTATTTATCATAATTTGTGTATATAACAGCTTCTTGAAAGGAATGAATTTGATTGTATTTTCAATGGCTAGTTTCTTATTTTCTTCAGTCAGTGATTGATTTTTCGTTTGCCAATAGTTTGAAAGACTGAACAAGATAAGTTAATGTCAAGGAAATGGCAAAATATGGCAAGTTCAATGAAATACTGGGACCACCTACTAGTATGGGGATAAAAGATTACATGGGAGACAATTGCTAACCAATTTCAAATCCAGCAGCTTAACAGTGGATTGTATCTAAAATTAATAAATGAATTACAAGAAATAAAGTGAGGAACACTGGCTTACAGCCACATAATGATACAAGGAAAAAAAAGGAGTAGAACAGAGGAAAGCAGCTGTATCACAGATATATAAAAGGCCGAGGACAAGAACTGTGAAGAGGGTAGGAATGCCTGGCAGGGCACTTCTAACTATAACGATCACTCAGCTACAATGGGAAGAAATATGTACACTTCCTGAGAAGGCTCTCTGAAATCATGAAAACTCATGACAATTGTATCTACGTGTACCTCTATGCACCAATAAGGACATCAAAATTATTTCCATTAAGAACCAAACTTGCTGGTACAGGACTGGGTGGACATTTTTAGGAAGTGTAAAGCACTACAGGCACTATAGGCATAATCTACAAGTCCTATTCAATAGGGTCTCTGGGAAGACATAGGAAATCCGAACAAAGCAATACTTCTTTGGTCTATAGGAAGATGCAGAGGTCAGCCAAAACATAAAAGGGATGACAAGTACAGTGACTATAGCTGCAAAAAAAAAAAAAAAAAAAAAAAAAACAGGAAATGGACGAAGATGGAGCCTCCTACTACACAGAAACTTTTGAAAACAATAGACCAAAGTAGGAAAGACCAGCAGGAAGAGATACTAGGCAGCAAGCACACATTCATCCAGAGACTGCTCTTCTGGCTAAAAAGCATGCTAATGAGTAATAAATAGCAGTCAAACTGCAGCAGTTGTGTCACTTGGCAGGAGTGAAACTGAGCCCACTATGAATAAATACTTGAGGGTTTTGAACAATTGCATCTTTAAATATTTAATGAGTCTTATTTTTTTCTTTTCGCTGTGTTGTAGTTGTTTTATGTAATGGTGCACCATGCATGCAGATTGCACTGAGTAAAGCTGTACTATATGCTTTTGGCTAATAAATATCTTTTGGAAAAAAGGACATCGATGCATGAAGAAGAAGAAAAGTAAATTCAACACAGCCAAACAATTCCTTGGTGTTCTGTATTTTTTAAAACATCTTGCAGCTTCACTTCTGACTGCAGGCATACTTGTCCTGACAGCTTCTGCATTGTTAAACTAAATTCTCACGAGTGAAAATACAGCACAGATAACAGGCTGTTTTCCTAGTATATTAGTGTACTAAATAAATTTCCTGATTTAGTCAACTCCACCCTATCACTCCAGTGGTAATCTTGTTAGTGTCTGCTGATTACATAATCTGACTGAAGAATTTCCACAAACTGTGGCAAAACTAGCTTTGGAACCCATATCATGGTGCATTTTAGGCTTGTTCTGTCTTCTCTGTTATCATGGGGCCCACAAGTAATCATCATTATTTTGTACATCTTTACAGCTAGCAGAACATTCCTAAATTGTCAAGGGAAATTGAAGATAATGAATTGCTCATTGTCTTATCTTCTGCTCTCAGTTTACAAGACTTTTAGATATGCAGAGAATTCCAGAATATTTAAGCAACTTTTAACAATTAAATATGATAATCTTTGAACAGTTCCGTGTCATTGAGGGATGAAACGCTGAATGTGAAACAGATGACCTGGGATTGATTACAATCCAACAACCAAACTAGCCAGCCTGGGAGAGTGGCAGTAAGCAGCTGGGACTACTTCACTTATCTGGGATAGTCCGTCAGGCCAGCTGCTTAAATGACATGCAAAAGAGGATGGGCATCATAGCACTTTCACAGCAGATGCAAAACCATGACGTGTACCTGCTTTTCAGGGATCAGGCAAGTAAAGCAGTGCAATTAATACAGATAATATCCCCGCCATTGATGTATGCCAGTAATTAACATTTGTATGCTAGAGGCCGTCATGGTCTACCCTTAAATGTGGGTAAACCAATCCAGGGGACAAAATCAGTCCCTTTAGCTGCTGGGATGAGGGTACATCTGACTGACTGTGCAGATCAACAGTTTGTAAAAATGCAGTGCAGAAGGAAACCAAATTCCCATCATGGGCATCTGAATGATGGCCTCTATAATTGTACAGAAGGTGCCTGATGGTTGATAGGCACTACAGGGAAGAAACATATAAAACATTTGGTAATATATTTAGATCTGGGTAAATGTTAAAAATATGTTACCAAATACATTGTGTCAACATAGACAAAAACATCAATGTCAAGATCAAGTTAATCAAAAATGCACCAAATTAAAATGGATCACAAGCACCATTCTAAAGACTACAGCTTACCCCATAGATATCAACTCTCCCTCCATTTGTCTCATGTTTTTGCTCTGTCCCTCAAACACTTTTTTTATTTTCTGATAAATCACTGAAGATCGCAAAAAGGTAGTAGCACCAAATACTAGACTTTCTGACTTACTGTAGTTCAAAAAAGCATTTTGATGCAAAACCTGTTTTATTAAATTTTTAAATGAATTAACATAATATTTAAAAATGATGCCGAATTTTGGTCCTTTGGCCACCCATTATCTCTGGCCTTGTCCAGAATTCTTGAGCAGAGAGGTTGAAATGCATACCTCCTACATCCTTAATCCTAAGCGTAACTCTAAAACTAACTCCATTAATGTGTTATCGCTGTGTTTTACTGTAGCTGTCAATGATATCTTGGCACCTTTACCATGCATAGAACAAGAGAGTCGACAATACAATGATTATAAACAGATGGAGTGCCATTTACATGCTTCAGATTTAGGCAGGTGGAATGCTGTATACATATCCTTCCACTGTCACCTTCAGTCTTCACTGTCACACTGCAATGTACAAATTCAAGCTGCCAATTTCTATTTCCTCATTGTGTGTGTTTCACTTAGCTAGGTCTTAAAAAAATAAGGCAACCAATTATTTTATTTTTTTTTTTTTTGATAGGCGGGTAGTTGAAAAGTACTGCTCTTTTTTTAGACCATTTTCAGGCACAAGGCAGGCCACTACGCAATGCAAAATATAATACATGGTCAACTTGTTTCTATGCAGAGTATGCATTCCCTCCCTGTGTTTGGATTGCTTTTTACTGGGGTCTCCTGTTTCCTCTGACAAGACATGAAAAACAAACTAAAACTTCTAAAACTGTGACAAGAATTTGTGTAGTGTGTCCTGTGGTGAAACTGGTGTCTCCATCTGGAATTGGTTCTCTGTTTTATGCTAATTGCATGCCAGTTATCCAATCCAGAATTGGCTTTCTGCTTCATTGCCATTGCTTGCTAGAAGAGGGCCCAGCTTCCCATAATCCTGAATAGGAGAAAGCAAGTACTGAAAACTTAATCAGCCAGAATGTTTTGGGAGGGGGAAAAAACATACTTTGAAAAAAATGCAGACACATATACAGAAGGAGAATGTACAAATTCCATATAAACAGTGACCAGAAGTCAGAACTTGAACCCTGGAACTATGACTAAAACCAAAGTCGCTCTACTCCTATAACATATACTCTGTTTAAAGGTTCATCCTCATACAGCACTATCATAACCTATCCTGGAGCAAGGCAGTATGCACATTAAGCACTAATACCATTTGCAAAGGCTAGTTCAGCTCTTAAGTTCAGACTAAATGTAGTTAAATTGATGCAGAGCATTTGGCTAAGTGGTTTTGTTTCAACTACCTGTCTGATTCCATGCCCTTCAAAACTTCTAAGTACGTCCTTACTCCAGTCCTACTAAAATGGGATAAAACAGTATCTACATTCAATACATATGCATATGCATGAAACATACAAAACCAAATTTATTGTAATGTTATTACTGCAAGTATTCTGCTGCATAACTTCTTTGCTGCTGCTATCTGACTCAATCTTTAGAACATGAAAGTCCTTAAGTTGCTCAGCAGGTAGCTGCATCATTGTTTAATTTAACAGAATATTGGGGCAAAAAGTGCATACTGACAAACACCCTATGGGATACACCTAATATAAAGAACCAGAGCGTCTAGCTGTACTTCTAAGAGTATGAGTGTACAATGAAGGCTGTCACCTTGGCCAAAGGCTGCTACTATTGCCCTGCAGTTCTGGCTTACAAAAATGGGGAAAATCTGCCACACTGTAGTCTGCCTTCCTAAATTATCTTACAGGCCATCTGTTACATTCAGCATAGAGCTGGATCATAATCGGAGGGTAATGGATCAGGCTCCCCTACCCCCTATCCCTCAGCCATTCCTGTGTCGTTATTTGTCTCTCTCTCCCCATTTACCATAAACACTGTTCAAATCAGTCAGTATGCATACTATTTTTTTTTACTTCTACAGTGATTACAATACTTTGAAGTTAAAACTTCTATATCAAGCTTTATAGCACAAGCACCGATGGCCATTTCCTAGACAAAACAAAACAGTCTCAAACTGAAAACATATCTAGCATGAGCAACAGTAAACCTCTTGGCCCTTTAAACCCACACTCATTGAAAATGCATCTAGCCAGTGGCATTTTAAGTGTACCTTGGCCTGTTTTCAAACCATAAGCCCCCTGCATGTATTTTTAGGACCTATTAAAATCGATTATTTAATACAGCAGCATTTGTTAGAGTGCGTTTTAAATTTGTAGTTTTGAACATTTTTTCTGTAAGCAGTGAAAATAATGACAAAAACTACCCATTTCAGAATATTTCAACCATAAGAGGCCACTCAGACAGCTACAAATACAAACCACAAATATCAGTCAATATGCACAATCTCTGCAGAAGTAAAAGGTATCTGAATAATTCTACATTAAATAGAACTATTACTAACTTAGAGTTTGCTACTGGCAAGCAGCTTTGTATAGCAGTATTTCATCTACAAATGCAGTGCCCGCTGCCACTGAAGAAAATAAAAATGCTTATTTAATGTTAAAAAAGTGGTATGCAGGTGATATTAAATCCCTCCAAAAGTAAACCAACCCAAAAGATACCTCTCACATCCATCCAATATCCATCCTCCAATTCTGGGCAAACTTCTTGAAAAGATGGTCTACACCCAACTCTCTCTCTGTCCTGAAGTACCACCAGCTCTCTTCCAAATGAAGGATTCAAGCTTGGATGAAGTACTATGACAGCACTCTAGTCCCTAATTCAAGACATCCTGCTAAACTCTGATATTGCCCACCTTACAGGCACCCTAGTTATAGACATGACAGAGGCATTTGACCTCACTGACCACTATCTTCTCCAAAATAAACTAATTGAAATTATCAGTCCAGATGCTGGTCCTATGTTTAAAAACTTCCTCACTGACAGATACTTCAGAGTTAAAACAGGATCCTCCCAAACAGAATCTATACCTATCAAAGATGTATGACAAGGATCCATTCTTATCCCCCTCCTCTTCTCCATATTCATTAACAATCTTCCTTGTGACCTCCCACAAATCCTCCATGCTGATGACACAGACATTTGCCAATCAGATCACTCTTACACCAACATTCAATGCCAACTCCAGTTAAACTTGTATGACCTACACCAATGGCTCATAAACCATAAACTACTTCTTAACCCCACTAAGACCAAAACTATGCTTTTTGGAACTCCACAGAAAATTGGCAAGCACCTAACTTTAACTATCTTTGACTTACACAACCATTCCATAGAGGCAACCTCCATCTTTAAATATCTAGGACTATTGTCTGATCAGTCACTAAATTTCCATTTCCACATAGACAAAGTGAAAGCCAAAATAAACTCCCACCTCCTCTGGGCCAGAATGATCTCCCTTTTCTATACCAGCCAGCCACAGCAGCCAATGTCAAAAGAGTTCATCTCTCTCAACTTGAATGTGGGCTCCCAAGTCTTGCTTCTGCCTCCAAGAAAAACAGTGCCATATTCCAGACCATCTCTACTAGCATTTCCTGACTCATTACAAACTTAGCTGTTTGTGAATATCACTGGATCACCCTAGAGAAAGAAAATGGCTACCCATAAAACAAAGATCTAAACCACTTTTAGGATCATACATCTACAAACTACTCCAGCTCCACACATTTACTCCCCTTGAAGCAAGACTTCACAAAAAAAAAAAAAACACTCGTACAACCTGAGACACTACTCGCATACCACACCAATGCTCATTACACACAGAGAACCAAATTCTACAGCACTGTACATGCTTTCTCCACTCAGGCCCCTACTCTTTGGCAACATCTCCCCAATGACATTAAGGAAATCAGTTTCTTCAAATTCAGAGAGAAACTCAAAAAGCACTTCATCCAAACCTAATTCTCCTGTTGCAACACAGAACATATCACCTAAACAATTTCCTTTCTGAGTTATGTTCTGCTCTTTGAAGATTCACTGAAGATTGACTACTTTAGAAACTAATGTATATATTGTACATTACACTATGTTTGTTCATTAGAATGTATATACACAGTTTTTTTTCTATTTAATTTGTCTTAACTACTCGGTTATTGCTTACATTTCTTTATGTGTTGTTTGTGAAATGCTTTGTATTTCACTTAGGCTGAGCCTAAAATTAGTATTGATCAGTGCACTACCCCAGTAAACAAATTTAAATAAATAAATATTGCCATAACATTCCCTGAACTATATCAGCCCTGCAGTAGGAAATAGCTGGTGAACAATGACAACAGGTTCATAGTTACTAGGCATTTCATCCAAAGGATGACCTACTCAGCATAGCATCACCCCCTACCCTACCGTATGATGCACTGCAGTGTAAGCAATTGATCCTACCCGGTGTGAGAATAGAGTCCACAGTCTTCTGTATCAAAAGCAAGTGTGCTACCAGTTGCACCATTGATACTATGAACCACAAAACTATGAAACTCTATGACTGACATTGGCTGACTATAATCCTGAGTAATTTACAAAAACCTAAAATAATAATCTAAAGGAGACCTGGCAGTTGCTGTGGAGGTTCAAGGCTCTTGCCTCTCAATAATTAAGGTTCATAGTTAGACTCTGAGCAAATTCACTTCACTAGGCAGCCCCCCCCCCCCCAACTGGGGCATTTAACATACACACATTTCTGCATATGCTAAAAGCCTGCACAAACCCATTTCTGCAACACTGGCATAATCCAACATGGTCTATGTTCTGTTCTAAATGAATGCAGTTTTTTTGTATATATATCTACTTTCAATTTTGAGAGTTTGCTTTTCTGCATACATGTTCTGTACATCTCAAGTTGTCTGTGCTCCATTGCTCTAAATGAATGGCATAAACTCCTGCCATCTTTTGACATACATCTACTGCCACTCTCTAGAGGTTCTATTTGTCTGCATATATGCTCGGTAAATCCGCTTATCAAATGACCTGTGCATCCACATGTAATTACATCATGCAAGGGGTGCTGTAGCTAAAGATAACATACATCAGACTAATGCTTAGGTTTCTGAGGCTGGGTTGTGTTTCTTTAAGATGATTACAGAAGGCAGACTTTTTTAAATAAAGTTTTAAACAAAACCAGGCCCACCCAGCCAGTACATGGCCCTAGGCAGCTGCCTAGGTCACCCAGTGCTGGATCCAGCTTTGATTAAACACTCATTTAAAGCAAGTGAGTGTGGCTGTCATAACTCCTTTTAAAATGTTTCCTCACCTGGCCTAGACAGCACCTGCAGTGGTTGGTATGAGAATATGCTATAACAGACTAACCATGACAATGGCACCACATACAAAATGTTATGACTTCACTCTGTATAGCAAAAACATTAACACATCTAATCAATTGTTATTTAGATAGTTGGTACACAAACATAAAGGGGAAAGAGAACAGAATGACTCCAACACTGCTACCACCTTAATAAAAAGTGAACTGACTGACTCAAATTATCAGTGATACCACCTTAATAAAAAGGGAATGGAATGACTCAAACACCAAAAGCACCTTAATAAAAACAGAATGGAATAACTCATATAAATAGTGATACAACATTAATAAGAAATTTAAGACCTGTGTAAAGTGGCTCCTCAGTTGAAAGAGTTAGAAATCTATGCATATCTGGGTGACTGTAAATATAATGTTTTAGCAGAGAAAGGTTAGCTTGATGTACATGGCTAAAAGGTTTGTATATTTATTTAAACTTTGTTAATCAGGTGGGTGGATTTATCTATGGACCTTTTTAAGTAATCACCGGAGCCAAATGGCAGTGGCAATTTACATTGATACATTGTACATCAGACATCGTAGTTATATATACATTGAGCATTCAGCTTCTTTGTTATATATACCTCGAGAACACCACAGAAAGAACATTAGTCATTATTAAATATAGCTTAAGGATGCATCTGCAGTAAGTCCTATAGCAGAGAGAACTTTCATACCACTGCTATAATGTTATAGATGAAAGAGGATGTTAAGAGTTGAAAGAACTACTGCATATAAACTGTGGGGCAGTCTCAAAAGACTTGTTCTCAGTGTAAGTGACTTAGGTGTAAGCACGTCCCAATTCTGAAAGACTTTTTTTTTTTGTTTTGTTTTGGTGTAAGTGATTTACTTCGGTGCGAGGCCCATCTATAAAGCAGGCTTACACCAATAGCCAGATTCCAAAAGACCTGCTCTCAGTGTAAATGACTTACTCCAGTATATAATGGGGAAAGTATAGTTGCACGTTATATGTTCTCATTTGGTTTTTTGATGTGGGAATCATATATTCATATACACATTACACATATATGCATTATACATAGAACTGGAAGAGATGAGACTTTAAAACCTTGGCCAATTCTCAGCTGCTTCAATAATTTAATTTTAGAACCATCACATGGGTTTCAAGTACTAGGTGAGGTTACAAGCCACTGGCAAAGAGTTCCCCAACTCTGGTACCTGTGGTGATCTTGAGCCACTATGACTTGTCAAGAGAGAATCTTCCTCCATGCCAAGGTCCAGGGCCAGGGCCAGGACTGCTGTTGAGCAACATGAAAGGTTGCTTCTAGCTGTACTAGTCGTTGAGGCATATAACTTTTGTAGTAAGCTTGGTGACAAACCCTCACTTGTTTTTAAGGGAAATAGTAACTAAACATTTATTGGAAACTGGAAGGTTACAAAGTACAGTTGTGTACACTTACCATAAATGTAGATGTTAGAGAATATTCACTGTTGCAGTCATCAAACTTGGGTTATCCTGCCAGGGGTAGCCCTCAGTCAGCCCGAATACCAGAGGCTTAGTATTTCTGTGTCGGTTGCTTTCACCTCAGGACTGATGTCAGGTCATCAGAGGTATAAAAACAGGCAGCCAATGCCATTACATCAGTTTTTCTTGCCCCAAATGTCAGGAACCCCCAAATAGGGAGCTAAGTTATGGTGGAAAAACACCACCAGTAAAAAGTAAATACCAATAGCCCTGTAAGGAGTGCGGGAGAGAGAGAGAGAGAGACAAGGGGGTTGGAGGGTGAGAATCCAGGACTGCAACAGTGAATACACTTGAACATCTACATTTATAGTAACTGTACTACGGTCTTAGTGTTTCACTGTTGCAGTCATCACACTTTGGTTGATTCCCAAAGATGAAGAATGGGTGGAGGCAGACAAGAAGAGTTGGGGCTGGCTAGTATGCCCTGCAGGACTGCTGTTGCAAAGCCCGCCCTGGATTTGGAAAAGATAGGCAGGTGGTAATGCTTGGTGAAGGTATGAACAGAACTCCAAATAGCAGCTTCCAGAATGTCCCTGGTAGGGACTCCTCTGAAAAAGGCTGTAGAGGTTGAAGTTGCTTTAGTGGAATGTGTTCTGACCCCCTGAGGGGGTAGTTTCCCATGGTGTTTGTAACAGAAATTGATACAGTGTGCTATCCATTTGGAGATGGTTTGTTTTGATATGGCCTTGCCCTCTGCCCCTGGTGCAAAGCTGACTAGTAACTGGTCAGATTTCCTAAAGGGCTTAGTCCTGTCAAGGTAGAATCTGAGCTGTCTGTGCACATCTAGAGAGTGTAGGATCCTTTCCCCCTTATTTTGAGGATTAGGGAAAAAGGTGGGCAAATGGATAGATTGGTTGAAAGCCACACTGGACACCACTTTAGGCATGAAAGTTGGGTTAGTCCTGAAGGAGACCTTGTCAGCATGAAAAATAATGAAGGGTTCCACAACCATAAGTGTCTGTAGCTCAGACACTCTTCTAGCTGAAGTGATGGCCATAAGCAAGGCGGTTTTCCAAAAAGGAATTTTAACTCTGCTGATGATGTAGGCTCAAAAGGGGGGTAGCGTGAGCTTTTCCAACACAAAGTTAAGGTCCCAGGCAGGGGTGGGGGCTCTTCTTGGTGGCCTTAAGTTGTTAGCCCCTCTCAGGAACTGATTGATGAGAAGGTGAAAGAAGAGAGGTGGCTCAGTGCTGTAATGAGCAGAGATGGCAGAGGCATAGATCTTAATGGAAGAGAAGGACAGGCCTATTTGAAGTAGGTCTGCCAGGTAATCCAGGAAGAGAGGTAAGGACAGCTGTGTTGTATCCGCTCCTTTAGTGTGAATCCAGGAACAATACCTTTTCCACTTGTCAGCATAGGATTTCCTTGTACTGGGTCATCTGACTTCACGTATGACATCCAGTACCTGCTTGCTTAGGCTGGCCACTGGAGGAGAATTCAAGGAATAAGCCAGGCTGCAAGGTTCAGGGTCTGCAATTGCGGATGCAAGAACTGTCCATCCTGCTGAGTCAGGACAGTTGGGATCTGAGGTAGGTGCCATGGGGGCACTGGTGACAGACTGTGCAGTAGTGGATACCAGTGTTGGTGTGGCCAGTCTGGGGCAATCAGGATTGCCCTTGGTCTTTCCTCCCTTATCTTGAGTAATACTCTTGTAAGAAGAGGCAGATGGGAAATGCATATATTGAGAGGTTTGCCCACTGGAGGGATAGGGCATCCACTTTCCAGGCCTTGCTGTGAGGTACCCTGGTGCAGAATTTGCTTTACTGGTGATTGTAGGGGGAGACATAGGTCCACCTTCAGGGTACCCCACTTTTGGGTCACAAGGCTGAAGGTGTTGTGGTTTAATTGCAACTCGTATGGGTCTAGGAGATTTCTGCTTAAGTTGTCTGCCAGAGAGTTTTGGTTGCCTGGCAGGAATTGAGCTTGCAGGTGAATATGCATGGCTGAGGCCATGTTCCACAGTGTCATGGCTAGCCTGCAGAGTGGGTAAGAGTGGGTTCCCCCCGGTTTGCTGATGTACCACATCATTGTGGTGTTGTCGGGTTTGATTACTGGGGGCCCTGGTGACAGTAGGGATCTGAAAGTTGTCAGAGCGTGCTGAACAGCTAGCATCTCTTTTTGGTTGATCTGCAGATGAATTTGATTTGGGCTCCAGTGGCCCTGAATCCACCTGGTGTCCAGATGTGCACCCCAGGCATAGTCTGATGCATCTGTGGTTAGGGTCTGGGTGGTGTGAGGTTGTGTAAAGGGAAGCCCCTTGTTGTGGTTGCATGCTGCTGCCCACCAAAGGAACTCTTTCCTTAGACAAGGTATTATAGGTATGATAGTTTCCAGGTCCTGAGAATGTTGGCACCAAAGACTTTAAGTACCACTGACGTTTCCTCATATGCAGTCTGGCATATAAAATTAGTAGAATGCTGGAGGCCATGAACCTTAGAGTCTGCAGGTATTTCCTTGCAGATAGCTGGGTTTTGGTGGCCATTTGAGCAAAGTATGTCAGCTAGGCTTGTTTTTTTTAAAGTAAGGAATGCCATCTTGGATGCTGTTTCCAAGCTTGCTCCCAAGAATATATTTTTTTGACTGAGGCCTAGTTTGGATTTCTTTTCATTGATAGTGTACCCCAGGGAGGTTAGAAGGTCCTTTACAAATATGTCAGGTGCTGCAACAGCTTTTCCTGACTGGCTGAATCAGGCAATCGTCCAAGTAGGGGTAAATTTGAATACTTCTCTGTCTGCAACAGGCAATGGCTGGAGCCAGGCATTTTGTGAAAAAGTACAGTTTTGTACCTACCATAAATGTAGATGTTCGAGTGCTAATACAGCTGCAGTAATTACAGATGGGTTCTCTGCCATCAGGCGGGTCCTCGGTCGGACGAATTCCAAAGTCTAGGTCCGGCGTCGGTTCTTGTTGCTTTCTTTCCTGACGTCAGTGCGATAGGGGTATATAAGACACAGCAGACGCCATTTTCTTCAGTCTTTCTTGCCCCAGATGTCAGGTGCCCCCAGAAGGAGGCAATACATAAATTATATATATATATAATCATGCAATGCAATATAATCCAAAAATCAGTAGTTGCAAGCAAATACACCATAGAAGGATAACCCAATCAGGTTGTATGAGGAGGTGTTAGCCACTAGGCCTTTACCCAGAGGGGAAGGAGGGAGGGAAACCTGTACTGCAGCTGTATTAGCACTCAAACATCTACATTTATGGTAAGTACAAAAAGTATAGTTTTGTACCTACCATAAATGTAGATGTCCGATAGACATGCAACTGCAGTCATAACATGTGGGTTGTCCAGGCAGCCCTCGGTCGGCTGGATTCCAAAGTCTGGGTCCGACGTCGGCTGATGTCGCATTTCTCTCCAACGTCAGAGCGGCTGGAGTACATAAGCATCAGCCGATGCCATCTTCTTCAGTGTTTCTTGCCCCAGATGCCAGGTGCCCTCCAAGGAAGGCTGTAATCAAATTGGAAGACAAAAACAGGATTCCAGAGAAATAAATGAGCAATAAAACAAATACACCATAACAGATATCCCCAGCTAAGAGAAATAGGGATAGGAGAGTGTCCTAGGCATAGAGGGGTATGGAGGGTGGGAAAATCCGACTGCAGTTGCATGTCTATCGGACATCTACATTTATGGTAGGTACAAAACTGTACTATGTCCTTCAAGAATGCAACTGCAGTCATAACATGTGGGTAGAATACCATAGCTTAGCTGGGGGAGGAAGTATGCTCTAGGAAAAAGATGGTGTGGCAATCAAACCCTGCAGGACTGCCGAAGCAAAGCCTGCTCTGAATCTGGAGTATAGAAGGAGATTGTAGTGTTTGGAGAATGTATGCACGGAGCTCCATGTAGCAGCTTCTAGAATGTTCTTAATAGGCACCCCTCTTAAGAATGCTGTAGAGGTGGCTGTAGCTCTTGTGGAATGTGGTCTGACATTGGCTGGAACAGTCTTTCCATGAAAGGAATAACAAAATCTGATGCAATGTCCAATCCATTTTGAAATTGTCTGTGTTGAAATTGCTTTTCCTTGGACTGCAGGGGCGTAAGCTACAAAAAGTTGTTCAGACTTCCTACTAGCCTTGGTTCTGTCCAGGTAGTATCGAAGTTGTCTGTAAATGTCCAAGGTATGCAACAGTCTTTCCCCCTTATTCTCAGGATTGGGGAAGAAAGCAGGCAAATGAATAGCTTGATTCAAAGAAACCCTAGATACCACCTTTGGCATAAAAGTAGGGTTGGTCCTTAATGAAACCCTGTCTCTGTGAAAAATTATGAACGGTGGTATTGCCATTAGGGCCTGTAGTTCCGAAACCCTTCTTGCTGAGGTACTTGCCAACAGGAAAGCTGTCTTCAATGAGAGAAATTGCAAGTCCACTGAAGCTGCTGGCTCAAAAGGAGGTAGAGTCAGTTTTTCTAGGACAAAATTGAGGTCCCAGGCTGGCACTGAGGCCTTTCTTGGTGGCTTGATGTTCTTGATTCCCCTGAGGAATTGCCTTGGCAAAGGGTGTGAAAAGACGGGAGGATCAGTGTTATATCTAGCTGAAATAGCTGATGCATGTATCTTTATGGAAGAATATGAGAGGCCGTTCTTTAGCATATCTGCCAAGTATTCCAAGATGAGTGAGATGTTCAGCAAAGATGCATCATGCCCCTTGCTGGTATTCCAATTGCTGAACTTCTTCCATTTTGCTAAGTACACCTTTCTGGTGGATGGTCTTCGAGCCTCTGTCAGTATCCGCTGAACTTCCTTGGAGAGAGATAGGTTGAGGTTATTTATGGGATCTCCCAGGCTGTTAGCTGCAGTGTCTGAAGGTTTGGATGCACTGTTTTGAGATTGTGTTGAGTCAAAAGTAGAGGCCATTGGGGAAGGGCCCACCTCCTGGTGTGACATATGTTCCTTAGTAGTGGGTACCAGTGTTGTCTTGGCCAGTCCAGAGCTATTATGATTCCCTTGGGTCTCTCTGCTTTGATCTTTAGTAGTACTGAGGTCATCAGTGGCAGAGGTGGGAATGCATAGATTGTTAGGCAGTTCCAGTTGAATGAGACAGCATCTATTTTCCAAGCTTTTGGATGGTATGTCCTTGTGCAGAATTTTTGTAGATGATGGTTGAAGTGAGAGGCAAAAAGGTCTATTTCTGGCCTGCCCCATGTCGAAGTGAGTTGTGTGAAGATCTTCGGATGTAACCTCCACTTGTGTGGATTTGTGAAATTCCTGCTTAGGCTGTCCGCCAGCACATTGTCTTTGCCTGGAACAAACTGGGATTGTAACTGGATGTTTAGGCTCAGTGATTTTTCCCAAAGATGCATTGTCAGTCTGCAAAGGGGGTAAGAGTGGGTGCCCCCTTGCTTGTTTATATACCACATCACAGTGGTGTTGTCTGTCCGTATTAGTAAATGGCCTTGTTGAAGTTGGTGTTGAAAGGCCTCGATGGCATGCATTACTGCCAGCATTTCCTTTTGATTTATATGCAGATGTGTTTCCTTTTGAGACCATTGTCCTTGTATATACCTGCCTTCCATGTGCGCCCCCCATCCAAGGTCTGAGGCGTCTGTGGTCATGATCTGTGTTATCTGTGTTTTTTTGAATGACATACCTGTGTTGGCCTGGCTCACCGAGGCCCACCATAGGAATTCCTTTTGCAGGCATGGAATGAGCGGTATGGTTGCCTCCAAGTTGTTGCTGTGCTGAGACCAAATGCTTTTTAGGTACCATTGAAGCTTTCTCATGTGTAGTCTTGCTAATGGAACCAGGAGAATGCAGGATGCCATGTAACCCAGGGCCTGTAGGAATCTCCTTGCAGTCATCTGGGTGAGTTTTGCTAAACCTTTGAAGTAATAAGTTAACTTCTGTTGCTTGTCTTCTGTCAGGTAAGCCATTTGAGAGTCTGTGTCTAATTTGGCTCCTAAGAAGATTATTTGCTGGGATGGCTGCAGTCTTGACTTAAGAAAGTGGAATGGGTATACCAGAGCTTGTAATCGTATGACATAGTCCAAGTTTTTGTCAACATCAATTTGTCGTCCGCTTGTATGAGGCAGTCGTCCAGGTGCGGGTAAATTTGTATCCCTGGAGCCTGCAATGAGCAATTACTGAAGCCAGGCATTTTGTGAATACTCTGGGCAGTAGATAAGCCAAATGGCAATGCTGAGAATTGATAATGCTCTGGCCCTGCAAGAAATCTGAGGTGTCTTCTGCAGCTGTGTCTGATAGGGACATGCAGGTATGCCTCCTTGAGGTCCAGAGTAATCAGCCAAGACCCCTTGCCCAGCATGGAAGGAGTTGCTGTAGAGTCAGCATTTTGAACTTTGGTACTATGAGAAAGGTGTTTAATGCGGACAAATCCAGTATTGGTCTCCATTGAGATTCTTTTCTTGGAACAAGGAACAGTCTTGAGTAAAACCCTGGCCTTGTTCTTGTTGTGGAACTCTTTCTATTGCTTTCATTCGAGTCAGCAGAGATTTGCTTGATAGCCTCTGCCCTCTGGTTTTGTGGTAGGTTTGGCATGCCTTGTTTTCTTGGCAAGGTATGAAAATGGAACCTGTAGCCTCGGTCTATAATGTCCAAAATCCATTTGTCCTTTGTCAGTCTGTGCCAATTTTCTGCAAACAGAGATAATTTCCGCCCAGGAGCTTCTATTTGTTCCCTGGTAGGCAGAAGTAGAGGAAAGTCATTGAGATTGTGGCTGTGGGGCAGGTGAAACCTCTGCGTCACTTCTTTGGTTTCCTGGCTGCCATTGTCGTCCCCTGTAAGGACCTCTGTATTGGCCTCTTCCTCGGCCACATCTGTTTTTACCCCTTTGAAACTTTTCTGGATTAGGAAAGGACCAGTTTTTTGAAGGCCAATTCCTACTGAATCTGGGGGGTTGAACCTGGAGGAAATCTTTCACCGTCTGAACTGATTTTGCTTTTTCCTCGATGGTCTTTAGCACATCCTTAGCAATAGCACCAAAAAGCTTGTTCTTTTCCAAAGGTGCATCCAGAAGTTTTTCCTTAACATGATCTGGTAGAGGTTGATCCTTTAACCATGCATGTCTACGAATGACTGCCCCTGTCATAGCTGCCCTACATGAAGCTTCCAGTGCATCATATCCACACTGCAGGAAGTGATTGCTTACTTGCTGAGTGTTATGTACGGCTTCCTGCAAAGCCTTCCTGTCTAAAGGATCAGGAGTGGCCAATGTTTTTTGTAAATCTTCTAACAGGAAATCCTGATATTGTAACATATGAAAAAGGCAATTCAAAGCTCTCAGATAAGGTAGTGGGATGTGTAAACCTTTTTGCCCCATCTCTCTAGTGACCTAGCTTCCCTGTTGGAGGGCAATGGATTTTTAGAGGTGGAAGCTGAAACTCCCTTAGGCCCCTGAGAAATAGTTTCCAAATCAGCAGCATGGGCCCTGAATAAATGGGAATGAGTTTCTGGGACCCTGTAATACCTGTCTGGCTTGGCTGGAGCAGGAGGAAGAGAGTCAGGGGTAACACTAGAGTCAGAATATAAATCATCCAAAACATCAAGTACAGGAGGAATAGCTAAGGGCCTGTGCTGGGGATTCTTAAGGAAAGTCTGAAGGCGTTTTCTGGAATCAGAATATTCCTGGCCTTGCCACTTGAAATGTTCCCTCATGGTATACAGAACTTCCCCAAAAGAAATATCCTCAGGCGGGGAGGCCGAGGGGATGGAATCCTCTGCATCAGAGTCCTCATAGGTCTGGAAGAGCTCTTCCTGGCTATCAGAATGGACAGAGCCCTCAGAGTCTTCATCTGACGGAGTAGGGTCAGAGGGTTCAACCCGGGGCCTTTTATCAGAAGGAGGCTGGGATCCTCTCTCAGGATGGGCCTGTGAACCTCTAATCATAGAAATTAAATCAGCAGCCATAGACATAATTTGTGTCTCTGGAGCAGGCTGAGGAAAGGTTTTAGTAGTAAGATGCTTCATTTTGCTGGCTGCCTTAGCCCTGGTGTAGGCCTTAATAGACATGGCCATAGGAGGCCTGGCAGCTCCACGTGCAGGAGTGACCTTGTCTACAGCAATGGTCTCGGGCATTTCCTCGGTTTCGGTGTCCGGAGGAAAATCAATAACTGGCGTTGGAGTGATACCCGGAATAGGAGTTGTCAGTAATGCGGTGACTTCGGTTCGGAGTGGTGGAGAGACCGTCTCTGAGGGAACCGGAGCACCCGCGATAGGTTTTGGCGTGGAGTCGGTGGCAGACGCGGGCCGAGGATGTCGGTCCCGGTCTTTTCGCTTCTTGGGAGTTTGTGATATCGGAAGATCCGACGGCATTGTGTAAGCGAATTTATCGCCGAAAAAATCTTCAGCGAACTCCGCCCGGCGCCTGAGAGTGTGCTTGTTGAAGCAAACACAGGCTACACAGGCCGAGACGTCGTGGTCTGGGCCAAGGCAAGGAAGACAGTAAGAGTGGAAATCCTTATGAGGTATTTGTTTACCACAAGAAAGACAATTGTTAACTTTTTCAGTAATTTCTGACATCGGCTGAGGCAAGAAAAGGTCCCCAATGGGGTACTTAGCTTTTCTGATGACTTCGGAATCGAAGAATACAGGAGCTGACCGACCGGCACTTGTGAACTGCTTCTGCTTCGGGCACCGCGCGGCAAGAAAGACTGGAAAAGATGGCGTCGGATGATGCTTATGTACTCCAGCCGCTCTGACGGAGAGAAATGCGACATCAGCCGACGTCGGACTCAGACTTTGGAATCCGGCAGACTGAGGGCTGCCTGAGGCAGGACAACCCACATGTTATGACTGCAGTTGCATTCTTGAAGGACATCTGTACTATGTTCATCGTGCATACAGCTGCAGTAATTACAGATGGGTAGAATCCCAAAGCTACACACAGGGTGGTAGGCACTAGGTGGAACTGGGAAGAGCCAGAATGCCCTGCAACACAGCAGTGGCAAAGCCTGCTCTAGTTTTGGAGTATAAAGGCAGGTGGTAGTGTTTTGTGAAGGCATGCACAGAACTCCAAGTGGCTGCCTCCAAAATATCTTTGGTAGGGACTCCTCTGAGGAAGGCTGCAGAGGTAGCTGTGGCCCTTGTGGAGTGGGATCTGATGCCTGTAGGAACAGATTTGCCATGAAAGGAGTAACAAAACCGTATGCAGTGGCCTATCCATTTTGAAATTGTCTGTCTGGAAATTGGCTTCCCTTGAGCTCCTACAGCATAGGACACAAAGAGTTGTTCCGATTTCCTGAAAGGCTTTGTTCTGTCCAAATAGTAACGTAGCTGTCTATGGATGTTTAAGGAATGTAGCAGCCTTTCCCCTTTGTTTTGAGGATTGGGGTAAAAGATAGGTAAGTGTATGGCCTGATTTAAAGCTGCCCTGGATACTACCTTAGGCATGAATGACGGGTTGGTTCGTAGGGAAACCATGTCCTGATGGAAGATGAGAAAGGGCTGCACAGCCATGAGGGCTTGTAGTTCCGAAACCCTACGAGCTGAGGTAATGGCCAGAAGGAAAGCTGTTTTCCAGGACAAATATTGCAAATCTGTTGAGGCAGCTGGTTCAAAGGGAGGTAAAGTTAATTTTTCTAGAATGTAATTAAGATCCCAGGCTGGTATTGGTTGTTTCCTTGGAGGTCTTATATTCTTAGCCCCTCTGAGGAACGGTCTTAAGAGTGGGTGAGAGAATAAGGGTGGATCAGTGTTGTATTCTGCAGAAATGGCTGAGGCATGAATTTTGATGGAGGAAAATGAAAGTCCACTGTTCAACAGCTCAGCTAGATACTGTAATATCTGAGGCAAATTCAGTTTTCTAGGATCCTGGCCTTTTTTCTCATTCCAAGCGCAAAACCGTTTCCATTTTGCGGAGTAAGCCTTTCTAGTAGATGGCCTTCTGGCCTCCAAAATGACATCCTGCACCTCTTTGGAGAGCAGGGTCTGTTGTGGTGTTAAGGAATTTTCCATGCAGTCAGATTGAGTGTTTTCAGCTGACTGTGAAGAGTTTTGTAGCTGTGCTGAGTCAGTAGAAGAGGCATTAGAGGTAGGGTCCAGGGAGGAGTATGTGTTAGGCTCCTCAGGAGTGGGTACCAGTGCTGTCTTGGCCAGTCTGGAGCAATCAGTATCATCTTCGGTCTGTCTGCTCTTGCTTTCAAGAGCACCTTGGGCAGAAAGAGGCAAAGGAGGAAGGCGTAAACTGTCCGTGCTGCCCAACTGAAAGAAAGGGCGTTCACTCTCCAGGCCTTTGGATGGAAGGTCCTTGAGCAGAACTTTGTCAATTGATGATTCCTGTGGGAGGCAAAGAGATCTATGTTTGGCCTTCCCCACACTTGGATTATCTTTGTAAACACTTGAGGATGCAACTTCCATTCGTGTGGGTCTGTCATATTTCTGCTTAGATTGTCTGCCAGTGTGTTTTCCAATCCTGGCAGGTACTGTGCTTGAAGTTAGATTTGCCATTCCAGAGCCAAGTTCCAAAGTGACATGGCTAGCCTGCACAGGGGGTATGAATGTGTTCCTCCTTGTTTGTTTATGTACCACATTACTGTGGTGTTGTCTGTTCTTATCAATAATTGCCCTGGATGCAGGAGGTCCTTGAAAGCTGTAATTGCATTTATCACTGCTAGCATTTCCTTTTGATTGATGTGAAGGTGCTTTTCCTTTTGGGACCATTTGCCCTGAATGCACCTGTCTGTCATGTGTGCCCCCCAGGCATAGTCTGAGGCGTCTGTTGTGATGACTTGATTTGCTAGAGACTTGCAGAATGGTAGACCTGTGTTTGTTTGGCATGCTTGGGCCCACCATAGAAATTCCTCTTGCAAGCATGGGATTATTGGTATTATTGTTTCCAAACTGTGGCTGTGTTGAGACCATAGGCTTTTTAGGTACCATTGAAGTTTCCTCATATGCAACTTTGTACATGGGATTAGAAGAATGCAAGATGCCATGAAGCCCAGAGCCTGCAGGATTTTCCTTGCAGTAAGCCTGGTACAATTTGCTAGTATTTTGAAGTACTGAGTTAATTACCCCTGTTTTTCTGGCGTAAGATAGGCCATCTGGGTGTTTGTGTCCAAGTTGGCACCCAGGAAAGTTATTTTCTGAGATGGTATTAGCCTGGATTTCTCTTTGTTGACTGTGTATCCCAGAGAATTCAATAACCGTGTTACATAAGCCAGATGTTCCAGAAGTATGTGTTTGCTGTCCGCTTGGATCAGGCAATCATCCAAATAAGGGTAAATTTGTATCCCTTGAAGTCTGCAGTAGGCAATTACTGATGCCAGGCATTTTGTGAATACTCTGGGCGCAGTAGATAAGCCAAAGGGCAATGCAGAGAATTGATAGTGGATTGAACCTGCAAGAAATCTGAGGTATCTTCTGCAGCTTTGTCTGATTTGGACATGCAGGTATGCCTACTTGAGGTCCAATGTTACCAGCCAAAACTCCTTGCCCAGCATGGGAAGAAGCTGCTGTAAGGTGAGCATCTTGAATTTTAGTGCAGTAGAAATGTGTTTAGGATGGATAAGTCCAAAATGGGTCTCCAGTCGGTTCCTTTCCTTGGTACCAGGAATAGTCTGGAATAAAAACCTTGACCTTGTTCGTGAGTAGGTACCTCTTGAATAGCTTTCATGTCCATGAGCTTTGAAATTTGTATTTGAGCCTCTGCCCTTTGATTGTGTGGCAGGTTCGGCATGCCTCTCATTTTTGGAAGAGTGTGAAAATGAAATCTGTAGCCTCTGTTTATAATGTCCAGGATCCATTTGTCTGTTGTGATAATATGCCAATTTCTTGTAAATAATGCCAGCTTTCCTCCCAAGGGTGCTGCCAGCTGAGACTTACTTGGCATGAAAAGGGGAAAGTCATTGGGTTTGTTTCCTGTATTGTTGTGCACTGTCTTCGCCACCTCTTGGTGCTGGAGTTTGCCATTGTCTGCCTCTATATGATCCTTGAGATGGTCCTCTGCCCCTTGTGCGCCTGTATCTACCTCTTTGGGGCTTGTCCGTGGCTGGAAAGGACCAGTTTTTTGAAGGCCAATTTCTGCTGAAACGTGGTGGTTGAACCTGTAGAAAAGCTTTGACAGTTTGCATAGATTTAGCTTTTTCTTCCATTTTCCATAGTATCTCCTCAGCATTAGTACCAAATAATACATCCTTTTGTAAAGGAGCATCTAGTAATTTAGCTTTAACATGATCAGGCAAGGTTTGTTCCCTAAGCCAGGCATGCCTATGAATGATTGATCCTGTAACCGCAGCTCTACTTGAGGCCTCTAGAGCATCATAGCCACATTGTAAGGTGTGCTTACCCACTTGTTCTGCACTATGCATCATATCCTGCAACTCCTTCAAATCTGGTTGTTCAGGTTGTGACATTTTATTCCTTAATTGTGATAACAGAAACTGCTGATATTTAAGCATATGGAACTGACAATTTAAGGCCCTCATGGCTAGGGTGGCGAGGTATATACCTTTTTCCCCACCTTTCTAAGGATCTAGACTCTCTTTCGGAAGGTAGTGGATTCTTAGCAGTAGAGGCCTTCATTCCCTTGGGGCCTTGAGATATGGTTTCAGGGTCAGCATTATGGCTTTTGTAAAGAAATTGGTGAGAGTTAGGAACTCTGTAGTACCTATCAGGCTTGACTGGGGCAGGAGGCAGGGAATCCGGATTAAGGCAAGCCTCCGAGCAAACATCATCAAGTATGTCAAGACAGGAGGTATCGCCAGAGGTCTGTGCTGAGGTAGCAAAAGAAATTCCCCAAGTCTTTTATTGGAATCCGAAAAATCTTGGCCTTCTCAATGGAAATGTTCCCTCAAGGTATGCAAGGTTTCCCCAAAAGAAAAATCCTCTGGGGGAGATACAGAAGGAATGGACTGCTCTGCATCAGAATCTTCAAAAGGGGAGTATGAGTGTTCCTCTTCATCAGAATGTTCTGAAATAATGGAGCCCTGGTCAGAAGAGGGAGAATCTTCCTCCACTCTGGGTCTCTTGTCTGGAGGGGGTTGGGAACCCCTGATAAGAGTAATTAAATCCTCAGCCATTTTTAGCATCTGCTTTTTAGGCATGAGGCCTGGAGATGGGCCTTGTGCAACAGGCCTCTTGGGATGCATGGCTGATTTGGACTTAGTAAAGGCCTTAATGGAAAAGGAAGATGAGGGTCTAAAGACACCATGGGTGGAAGTGGACCTGTCCACATTAGGAGGCTCAACACTCACAGTGGCTTCGGTAGCTGTAGCCTGGGTATGGGCCGAGGCACCTGCAGTCTTGGTTACAGAAGACACCAGAGAAGTGTCGTCGGTAGTCAGGGGCTGCGTAGGCGCCTCGCTGAGAACCGGATCACATGTAGCCGGTTTTGGCGTGGTGTCAGTGGAGACCGCGGACCTCGCATGTTGGTCTTTGTCCTTGCTTTTTTGGACAAAATGGTAGTCAGAGTCTCCGATGACATTTTATAATCAAAAGCTTTACCAAAAAAGTGCTGGGCGAACTCCACCCGACGCTTAACAGTGCATTTATTTGAAATTAGCGCAAAAGCGACAGCCCGAGACATCGTGGTCTGGGCCTAAACAAGGTATGCAGAGGGAATGGAAATCCTTATGCGGTATTTGCTTTCCACAAGAAATACAATTGTTAACTTTGTCTGACATCGGTCTGAGGCAAGAAAAGTTTCCCCAACGGGGTACTTAGCTTTAAAGAAGACTTCGGTTTCCAAATTTTTGTAATTTCAGGAGCTGGCCGACCGGCACTTGCGAACTGCTTCTGCTTCGGGCACCACGCAGCAAAAAAGACTGAAGAAAATGGCGTCGGCTGTGTCTTATATACCCGTTGCACTGACGTCAGGAAAGAAAGCGACAACAACAGACGCCGGACCTAGACTTTGGAATTCGGCCGACCGAGGACCCGCCTGATGGCAGAGAACTCATCTGTAATTACTGCAGCTGTATGCACGATGAACATCTCTGGAAGCAATGGATAAGCCAATGGAAAGTGCAAAGAACTGATAATGCATAGATCCTGCCCTGAAAAGTAGATATTTTCTGCAGGAGTCCCTGATTGGGATGTACAGATAGGCCTCCTTTAGGTCTAGGGTGGCTAACCAGGCATCTTTGGACAGCATAGGGAAAAGCTACTGTAGGGTTAGCATTTTGAATTTTGGTGCCACCAGGAAGGTGTTTAGAATGGATAGATCCAAGAGTGGTCACCAAGTGCCCTCTTTTCTGGGTACCAGGAAAAGTCTAGAATAAAAACCTTGGCCTGTCTGTTCTGCAGGAACAGGCTGAAATGCCCTTATGGAGAGCAAGGACTGAACTTGGTTTTGTGCCTCTGCCCACTGGTTTGGAGGAAGGTCTGGGAACCCTTTTGGGGTTGGCAGCGTGTGGAAATAAAATATGTACCCCTGGGATACTATGTTGAGGACCCATCGATCATTGATGGAGAAGGTCCAGTTTCTTGCATGGTGGGCAAGTTTTCCTCCTAGGGGCATGAGCAATTGGGCAGGATTGAGGAGTTGAGAAGTCATTGTGAATTATTTCTGTAAGGGGGTGGCTTAGCACTCCCCGCTTTAGAAGTGGAGGTACTCCATTGCTTAGATCTCTGCATACCCCAAGACTAATCTGGGGTATCTGTTTCCCCTGGGTCTAGTTTGAGATGCTCTTGAGGGGGCTGGAAAGGACCAATGTTTTGAGGGGCAATACTACTGAATCTTGGAGACTGCACTTGCAAAAAACTTTGACTGTCTACATAAACTTCCTTTTCTTCCATCTTTTTTAAAACCTCTTCTGTTTTGGTGCCAAACAGATTGTCCTTGTTCAGGGGAGCATCTAGTAATTTTGATTGACATAGTCTGGCAAGGTCTGCTCCGTAAGCCAGGCATACCTTCAAAGTACAGAACCTTGTGACTGCTGCCCTGCAAGATGCTTCTAGGGCATCAAACCCACATTTCAGAGTATGCTTGCGGACTTGGCTTGCAGAATGCATAACCCCTGTAATTCTTTATTTTCTGCAAAGTCAGGAAAGGTAGATAATTTTTGCTTTAGTTCCATAGTATGTTGCTGGTATTTCAGCATGTGGAACTGACAATTCAATGCTCTAATGGTGAAAGTTGCAGGTGTATACTTTTTTACCCCATCTGTCTAAAGCTGGGGAATCCCTGTCCAAGGGGGTGGGATTCTTAGCTGTAGTTGTTTTTATTCCTTTAGGTCCTTCGGAGATGACCTCTGAGTCAGAGTAGGATTTTTGAAGAGAAATTTGTGAGAGTCAGGGACTCTGTAGTACCCGTCAGTTTTCCTTGGAGCAGGGGGTAAAGTATCAGGAGTTAGAATGGATTCCATAAAGACATCATCCACAACATCCAGAACAGGAGGGATAGCCAAGGGTTTGTGCTGTGGTAAATCTAAAAATTCCCTGAGTCTCTTTTTGGACTGAAGATAATCCTGGCATTCCCAATGGAAATGCTCTCTCAAAGTATGTAGAGTTTCACCAAAAGAAAAATCCTCTGGAGGCGAGGCAGAAGGAATGAATTCCTCTGCATTTGAGTCCTCCTAGGCAGATAAGGGCATGTCTTCATATTCAGAAACCTCAGATTCGTCAGACTCTTGGTCAGATAAAGCTACTGGGGACAAGTCTCTTTTTCTTTTAGCAGGGGAGGGCTGGCTTCCCCTAATCAGCATGATCAGGTCTTCTGCCATTTTAAGCATCTGAGATTGTGGCAAGGAAGCAGGCGCTTGAGTTTGGGTCATTTTGTTAGGCGCAGTTCATACTCTTGGCCTTCGAAACTCGGTAGTTTTAGAAAGAACTGAAGATGCGAAAGAAGTTGTTGGCTTGTGTCAAATATCGTTAGTGCAAAGAACTTCCTCAGAAGACGGTGCCTGCGCAGCAGCTCCAAACCCATCCAAGGTAGACATCCAGAGGTTCCATAGTCAAAGTAGAGTCTCGTGGCATACCGGACTCAGAACGGGTCTCAGTAGTGGCCTGCAAATCCATCAAAGCTGGCATCAGGGGCTGCGAAAGTGCCTCACTGAGTACCGGCAAACTGGCGACTAGCTTAATGGAAGCGTTGTCAGCAGTTTTGGACCTGTGTGGTCTGTTTCTGTCTTTATCCTTATGTTTTTTCAGAAGATCAGTAGTTGGATGGCTTACCGAAGCCATCTCGGAATACGTAGATAGAGAATGAAAGTATTTAGCTACAATAAGGGCCTGATGATGAACAGCTCGGGTGTTGAACAAAGCACAAAACCACCAGCAAGGTACGTCGTGGTCTGAGCCTAAACAGGTGACGCAGTAAGAATGGAAATCTCGGTGTGATATTTGCTTTCCATAGGAGAGACAATGGTTAACTTTTTCTGACATCAGTTAGAGCAAGAAAAAAGGATCCCTAATGGGGTACTTAGCTTTATAAGGCTTCAAGATGATTAAATTTCGGAAACAAAAACTCAGATAGCGACTGACCGGCACTCATGCGAACTGCTTCTGCTTCAGGCTCCTCGGCAAGAAAGACTGATGTAATGGTATCAGCTGCCTGTTTTTATACCTCTGATGACATGACATCAGTCCTGAAGTGACAGCAACCAACGCAGAAATACTAAGCCTCTGGTATTTGGGCTGACTGAGAGCTACCCCTGGCAGGATAACCCAAGTGTGATGACTGCAACAGTGAAACATGAAGAACATCTCCCATTTATAAGCCAAGGCTAGGTACAGCTAAGTGTGGGAGATGTACACAATGTTCATCCCCAATAAATATTACTAACCTAACATTGGACAGTATTTTTAAAACCAACGTGATTTTTCACAATGGGAACTGTAATACTTCAGAGGTTATTTATTTAGCAAAATGCTCAGTGTGTGTGGCATTTTAAAGTATTAAAGACTAAATGTCCCCTGAAAAAAAAAAAAAAGAATTTAGGAGCATTTACATAACATCACCAAGGTTATCTTTAAAAATGCATTGTATAAACATTTTCTAACTGTACTTTTAAAAAAAATATATTTTTGGTATTTCAGAAATTGTGCCTAGAGATGGTGCCTGGGAGACCCTTATATAATATAAAGAGTTTCTTCGGCAGTTTCATTTGAATGCCCACAACTATCCAGGTATTAATGGAGCTGTTTCTATTGCACCCCTTCGTAACATGAGATCTGCTAAATTATATAATTATTTTTAATGAAACTGAATTTCAATGGTATTTTTTTTATTTATTCTGTATTTATGTGCATGAGACTGTTTTATATCATGTTGTTTAAATGCACTTATTTTAGTCATTTATATGTTGTACCTCTAAGAAATTATTGGTGGTGATTGGGTGGGTTATTTAAAGACCTGGGGATCATTTGCCATTTGTTCTTATGAAGTCCTGTGTGTTTGAGGACAAAATAACTCAATATTTGGATTAAAAACTTTACAATATTTTTCTTTCCTTGGTTGGTTCCAGTTTCACTGCACTTATACTGGTGGTTATTAGTTGTTTTTGCACAGTACTGCCTGGATTTTGTATCTTTCAGATCTTTTTCATCTGAGGTGTTCTGTAGTCTGTATGCAGATGACTTGAAAAATGGGTAAAGTCCTGTTGTACCAAACCAAGTAAGTCCAAAACAGAAAAACAAAGTACCAGGACACTGGAGAATAATATGATGATAAACCTTTAATAAAAGTAAGCTTTCAGAGATCCTTCATCAGACATACTGAAAGGTGACAAAAGCAACCATATTTAAAAAACAAATCATCCAATCATTAGCTCATAAAAACCCGCCTATTTTGTAGCACAGGTTTAATGGGTAAAACATCATTAAGTCCTGGGGGTCTATGAGCTCTGAGATCAACTATCCACTTGGATTCAGCTAATGCTGTTCTATGCTGAATGTCACCCCCCCTGTCATTGATTCTAATATTAACAATACATCTAAACTTGAAAGTGTGTGTGGGATACTGGTTGATGTGCCTATAGAGAGCGTTGCTCTCTTGACCTGTTCTGATATTACTAATATGTTGTAATATCCTGACCTTCAGCATGTTGTTCGTCATACCCACATAAAAACTTTCACACTGTTCACAGTTGGCCATATATACTAAATGTTGTGTCCTGCAAGTTGCCCTCCCTTTAAAGTGAAAGGTTTTTGTCATATTAGGATGTTTAAACTCTATATCACTATTAATATATATGCAGGCTTTACAATTGCCACAAGGATATGTGCCCACTCTCATATTAGGTATATATCTTTTGTCCAGATGTATCTCCTTACATAGTAAATCCTTGAGGTTATTATTCCTTCTATAGTTAAATATGGGACGTTCTCCCACTATATCCTTGAGGCCAATATCACTTCTTAATATATTCCAATTATTTTGAACTATCTTGCATACATCTTTTATATTGCTGCCATAAGTAAAAAGAAGTTTAGGTTTATCCTTCCTATTACAATTCAATATAGTATCCAGGCTCAGTCGACATTTTACTGACAGGGGATATGGGAGAGATATGGTTAGTAATGTAGTAAGTAACAACACACAATATAGAAAAACAAAGAATAGGCCATGGATGGAAGGTCCTGTTAGGGATAGACAGACAGATACTATATTGAATTGTAATAGGAAGGATAAACCTAAACTTCTTTTTACCTACGGCAGCAATATGAAAGATGTCTGCCGGATAGTTCAAAACAATTGGAATATATTAAGAAGTGACATTGGCCTCAAGGATATAGGGAGAAGCCCATATTTAACTATAGAAGGAATAACCTTAAGGACTTATTATGTAAAGAGATACATCTGGACAAAAGTTATACACCTAATATGAGAATGGGCACACATCCCTGTGGCAATTGTAAGGCCTGCATATATATTAATAGCGATATAGAATATAAACATCCTAATATGACAAAAACTTTTCACTTTAAAGGGAGGGCAACTTGCAGGACACAACATTTAGTATATATGGCCAACTGTGAACAGTGTGAAAGCTTTTATGTGGGTATGACCAATAGTATGCTGAAGGTCAGGATTTTACAGCATATCAGTAATATCAGAACAGGTCAAGAGAGCTCTCTATAGGCACATCAGCAATCCACACACACTTTCAAGTTTAGATGTATTTAATATTAGAATCCATGACAGGGGGTGACATTCAGCATGCATAGCACAGCTGAATCCAAGTGGATAGTTGATCTCAGAGCTCATAGACCCCCAGGACTTAATGATGTTTTACCCATTAAACCTGCGCTACAAAATAGGCGGGTTTTTATGAGCTAATGATTGGATGATTTGTTTTTTAAATATGGTTGCTTTTATTAAAGGTGGTTTTAAAGAGAACTATTTCAGCAGTGGCCTGTACTTTGTTTTTCTGTGTTCTGTAGTCTGTATGCAGATGACTTGAAAAATGGGTAACCTGATTACGTGTTACAGAAATTACATGTCTGCAAAAGAACTTGACTAAACTTACCATTTGGACACAGGAGAATAATATGATGATAAATGTATTAAAATGTAAGCATATGAGATTTGGGAGACAAACTGAAAGGTGAATACTTAATATAGCACTCAGTGATTGAAACTGTAGATTTATCAAAGGACCTGGGTATATGGATAGATCCAGCTATGAGTTTTTCTAATCATATTAACCAATTGATAATGACAGCTATGCAACTATAGGTTGTGTAAAAATACTTATAAAGTCTAGGAAACCAGAAATGAAGCTGCTGTTTGTTGGTTATATGAGACCTAAACTGGAGTATGGAATAACAACCTGCAAATTTTATACGAAAACAACCATGAGTAAACTGGAAGGATTACAGTGGAAATATACCATGGAGGTGAAAATTTTAATTATGAGACTAAAATATCGGAATCTGTACAGTGATTGATACAGATGTACAAGAGGATACCTTATTTAGGTATACATGGCATTTACAGACAACTACCTCTGGGAATGCTTGGTGTTATCAAGGAATAGTAAAGAATTATCAGACAACCTACACAGAACATTTTATAGGAATAAGTGTACTAATTGCTTATCTGACAGAATAGCTGATGCATGGAACAGACAACCAAATTACATTAGACAGAGCACTAGTTTACATATTTTTAAGAACAACGTGGACACTTGTTATGGGAACATCAGTTTTGGTATACTGGCAGCTGGAAGGGATTACTGACAGTGCTTGAAATGTGTGTGTGTGTGTGTGTGTGTGTGTGTGTGTGTGTGTGTGCGTGCATGTGTGTGTGTGTATACATCCACTTCACAAGCTTGCAAGCTTGTCTAGAACCTTACAGTCCCAGTTGTGAGAACAAACAGCTTAATCCCACATAAACAGCCCCCTGCCCCAAAGACAGCAACTACTTACACAGTCTTGTCAGGGTTGGACTCCTTTGCTCAGACTAAAAAACGCCTAGGAAGACTGAAAAATATAACAGGCTATTCTGCATATTAGATGTTCCCATTTCAACATTAAATGATCCTAGATGGTGTCCAAAAGTAGCATTACCGAGAATAGCTACTATGGACAATAGCCAGCCTGCTGCAATCTCCTCTTGGGTATGCAGAACGGCATCCATGCGGTATCTCCACCTGTCATGCATTAGGTTCCTGCAGAGAGAGGTCAAGGAACTTCCTGAAATTGTAAGGGCAGTAATTGTCACCCTTGGAATAACAGAAATGAAATTGCATGGGATATACAAGTCAAGACAACAGTATCTCAGAATACTCCATCCTACACTTAAGGTATATCAATTTTGGAGTTAGTACACATAAGCAAAAGGATTGTAGAGGGGTGCAACTCCACATTTTGGGGGTTCAGGGATCAAAAGCCTCCACTGTAAATAAAACATTATTTAAAGGTCTAGCGAGTTTCAGAATTCAGTGTTTTTGATAGAATCTCTTATTAAAGTGCCATCGCACAGGTTTCACATTTGTGACAGGAAGCAGCCCCCTCCTCCTCATTCAAATTTTGTGCAACATCTTCAGACTCTGGCAAATACAAAACATGGTTGACCAAAATAAAGGCCTCACTAAAATAATTCAAAGATGCTTCACAGGAGAAAAATGTTGGCATGGTGGAGGGCAGAATAGGTGAACTGCAGTTAACGGAAGGGGTACAGCAGGATGAGGTTATGGGGGGGGGGCAAGGTGAAACATATCAAGACTGCATGCAAATCTGACTCTGACAGAAACTGAAAAAAGCCAGGATGGGCAAAAAATAGGGTGGTAAACAGCAATCTACAAAACAGGACTTGGCTAGAAAGCTGGATCTATAACACATATCTAAATGAAATATACAAAAAAGAAAGTAAGTGATGTTGAAAGTAATGTCTGGGAAGAACCTAAATGCAAATATTTACAGCATGTGTAGAGATGAAACTGACTAAAACTGTACATGTACTTTCACAACTGAGTTGAGATTCTTGTACTTCTGGTATTATAAATGAAATTCATAACCTGCATATTGGCAGCACTTTCTAATTCTGCAGTTTTAACGCAATTGCTTTTCCTATAATATGCTGGCTAAACTGCGATAATACTGTATATGATATACCCACTTTTTTTGTCTGAGGATTCAAAACAGTTGCTATGGCTCGGTGGTTGACAGGGAGAGTGTATAAGATCTGAAAGCAACAAGCTGTAATACATTACTGTTGCCATTTGTTCCCTCACCTTCATCCCTAACATCATATGCACACAGTGAAGGTGGCTATCTTTTAGGGATAGGGGTGAGGAGTCATGCTACATATATGTCTGACCAACGCAAGTTGAAATATATAGCTGACCCCATACTTCCATTTATTTTCATCACAATTGCTCAACAAAGGAGTACACAGGTGGTGGCTATTTTGGGGGGAGTGTATAGTACTAGACATGACCACAGCTGAATGCATTGTATGGTTCATCAAAAAGGAGTATGCATGTCCGACAGCAACAGTTTAAATACATTACTGTGGCTATTGTTTTTCCTTTTCTTTTCAGTGAGACATCAGAATTGCACATATTGTTGCCATAATTTTGCTAGGTAGACTATGCCTGAAAGAAAAGAGCTGTTATAAGACAATTTTTCAGTGATTAGAGCTTGTTGGGGGTGTATGCAATGCATGCCTTTATCAAAGCTGCCATTATATTTAAAGTAATATCTTCAAAACCAAAAGTAGTGCACCCTCTCAGAGGGGTACATTCTACTAAATAACTAAGTGCACATGTCTTTGTACCTAGTAAATAAATGATATTTTGTAAGTGAATGTCAAAACGTATGCTGAGAAATGTGCTGTAATAATTAATTTTGCTACAGAGGTATATAGTCTATATTGCTAGGTAACACTGCAGTCTTATGCAGCCATTTTTTTGCCTACTCACACACGATACAGTATAATGTATGCCCCAACTCATTATACCCATACATCCACTGCAATACGCTACCATACCTCTTCATGCTGGACCCCTGAATTCTAAATCAAAACTTTTATGATCTATTTTAGGATACTTATTTTAAACAGTCAGTAGACTTGCTGAAAATGAAACATACAAGTGAGGAGAGTGTGTTGAGCAGATGGAAAGAGTACTTTGAGGGGCTGATGAATGAAGCGAATGAGGGAGAGAAGGTTGGATGACGTGGGGATAGTGAATCAGGAAGTGGAACAGATTAGCATGGAGGAAGTAAGGACAGCTATGAAGAGAATGAAGACTGTTGGCCCAGATGATATACCAGTGGAGGCATGGAGGTGCTTAGGAGAACTGGCAATGTTTTTTTTTTAAACAGATTGTTTAATGAAATCTTGGAAAGTCAGAGGATGCCTGAGGAGTGGAGAAAAAAAGTGTTTTGGTACCTATCATTAAGAATAAGGGTGATGTGCAGAGCTACAGTACCTACAGAGGGTTAAAAGTGATCAGTCACAGCTTGAAGATATAGGAAAGAGTAGTGGAAGCTAGGTTAAGAAGGGAGATGATTAGTGATCAGCAGTATGGTTTCACGCCATGAAAGCACACTACAAATGCGAGGTTTGCTCTGACAGTGTTGATGGAGAAACAGAGAAGGTCAGAAGGAGATGCATTGTGTCTTTGTGGAATTAGAGAAAGCATATGACAGGGTGCCTAGAGAGGAGTTGTGGTACTGTATGAGAGGAAGTCGGGAGTGGCAGAGAAGTATGTATGAAATAAGAGTGGTATATGATATGTACGAGGGTAGTGTGACAGTGGTGAGGTCTGTGGTAGGAGTGATGGATGCATTTAAGGTGGAGGTGTGATTACATGAAGGATCAGCTCTGAGCCCTTTCTTATTTGCAGTGGTGATGGACAGGTTGACAGACGAGAGAAGACAGGAGGCCCTGTAGACTATGATGTTTGCAGATGACATTGTGATCTGTAGTGAGATTAGGGACCAGGTTGAGTAGACCCTGGAGAGGTGGAGATATGCTCTAGAGAGGAGTGGAATGAAGGTCAGCAGGACTAAAAAAGACTATATGCATGTGAATGAGAGGGAGGATAGAGGAATAGTGAGGATGCAGGGAGTAGAGTTGGCAAAGGTGGATGAGTTTAAGTACTTGGGATCAACAGTTGCGGTGGGTGTCGAAGAGAGGTGAAGAAGAGAGTACAGGCAGGGTGAAATGGCTGGAGAAGAGAATGTCAGGAGTGATTTGTGACAGACAGGTACCAGTAAGAGTGAAAGGGAAGGTCTAACAAGAGGGTAGTGAGACCAGCTATATTATATGAAAAATAAAGAGATATTCCATTTTGCTGTGGTGAACTGTCCAATAAATAATCCACAAACCAAGAGACAGCTGGTTCACCCAGGCTAACACTGTGCTGAAAAGCAAATAAACTGTCTATGTAATCCAGTAATAAAAGTTCTGTTAAAATCCAGAATTTAATGAAAAGAATGAAATAAAACAAAATAAGAACAAAAATAATAAAAATTAAGTCCCTTGTCCAACGATAAGCGCTTTCGAATAGTTGTTCACATCATATAATCAAATGAGACATTCATCTGTATATATAAGCCAGTTAAAATTATTCACCCAATGAGGATATCAACACCAAGGTTCCAGCCAATCCATGTTTGTATTTCTCCATCTGATTTGCATAAACTGGGTTAACAATCCCATTTTCTAAGTGGATACTTCACACAGCTTGCTAATGTTCAGTACTAATGAAACATGCAAAGTAGGTGATGTTAGTAACCAATAGCACTTCCAAAAGAAGTAACCAGTGAAGCAGCTGACTTTCATGCATGCTTAGAAGCATGTCTTACACTAATGTATTGGAGTCAGAATATGCAAAATAGGTGAACTAAACAGCCAATAGTGGCTTCCAAAAAACAGCAAAAGACAAATCTGCTAGCCTTCATGTATTCTTATTGAAAAACTTGGCAAATAATCCCAAAAGCAGTTCTTTACATATTTCTAATATTCAATAATGGAAAAATGGCATGAACAATAAATGGATGATCTAAATAGCCAATGGTGGCTTCCAAGGAGCGGCAAAAAAAAATCTGCTGACTTTCATAAATTCCTATTATGAAACTTCTTTTCTTTGATCTAATTAACCCAAAAGAAGTTTCTTCACATGTCTCTAATGTCCAGTAATGGGGATGACAAAAAAATAATATATATAGTAGTATGCATCGCTATCAATAAAAAATAGGTGATGTCATTACTAAAATTTCATTTCTCAAGACAGGAATATAGCAGAGCAATTACTAAGTGACAATAAATGTCAAGGCTCCATGTCTTGCATGACCACATTTGTACCTTGATAAATTATGGTGACTGCCTATAAGTTTTTTCTGTGAATAGTATAGGTATGTTATATCACTCTAGCAATGTATGCACATTTCAGACTTCATTTCATCCATCCAAAGTGAGTATATATGTTTCTGACTTCATCCCATCCATTCAAGATCAATAGGGAACTTTTACTAGAATTCCACCATCTCTATGCAGATAAAAATGAACCACTGAAGACTCCAAAAAACAAATAGCCAAAAACCAAGTCCACAGCTCGAACAGGGCAGTGCAACACCCAACGAACGAAATACAATTCCCAAAATAAATTCCACGATCCAGCAGTTGGGAAAAGCAGTTTATTAAAACCAAGAACACACAACTCAAACAATGGTCAGGTTTAGCGCTTTCATCTGACTGTAACCAGACTTCATCAGAACCGGATCGTGGAATTTATTTTGGGAATTTTATTTCGTTCGTTGGGTGTTGCACTGCCCTGTTCGAGCTGTGGACTTGGTTTTTGGCCATCTCTATGCAGATGTTTATCATATTGTCTAGTTTTGTATTGATGAAACCAGAGCAGGAAAGATATGGGCATACTAACTGCAAATAGCATATGTCGACAGCATCAAATCTAATCTTGACACTAACATAATCAAACTTCCATTAGGATATAAATGCTATGTAATTTACTATAGCAATGTATGCAAATTTCAGACTTCATTCCATTCATCCAAGATCAATATGTATAAATTTCTGACTTCATCCCATCCAAGATCATTAGAAAATTTTACTAAGATTCCACCATGTCTCTTCAGATATTTATCATTCATCACTTATGATCTTGTTAGCTCATGGTCGATCTGCGTCTCTTCAAGACAGGTTTCAACGGTACAACACTATTCAACCCCAGATGTTGATCAGCTCTAAGGTTTATTATCCATCTGGTTTCCCTAAGTTCGGTTATGTTCTCAATATCCCCTTTTTTTGGGCCAATATGTATGGTCTCTATAGCTTTATATGAAAACAAGTGATCTCACTGCTGACTGACATGATTAGCTAGGGCATTATGAACATCTTGGTTCACAATGTCCCTTAGATGCCTCTGTATGCGTTTAAGCATTTGGTTAGTTTTGCCTACATAAAATGACTGGCATGATCTACATGTAGCCAGATAAACAACATTGCTCGTGGTACAAGTTGCTTTAACATCAAATGTATAAAGTCTCTTTGTTCTTGGATGCTCTAACGTATTGCTACTGTCGGAGTACAAATATTGCAATTGCCACACATGAAAGTCCCCTTCTGTCCTTGAATCCGCTTCGTCTTTTGTGCATTTGTGCACAATAATCTTTTCAGATTCCTCTAATTTGAAAGAAAGAGGCTAGGCTATAGGGGGAAAGACCTGAGGCTACCAGTGCAGGAAAAAGAAGATAGGATGAAGGATAAAGATGCACTGACCAGATTTGCTTTAACTTATAGCATGGATAACTATCAAATTCAGCAAATAATTCAACAGTTTTGGCCCATTCTAACGCAAGATTCCCAGTTGAAAGATCTAGTGGGAGAAAGACCATGTTTCTGCTATAAAAACAAGAGGAAGCTGAAAAGATTATTGCTGACTAAAGTGATCAAAGTACATAAATTCAAAGCAAGATTATGTCAAACAACTCTGACAGATTTCACTGACTGGATAAATGCAATTACAGCTGTGGATATGGGGTTATCCATGTTATGCCCGGACCCTCTGTCATGCAAATAATCAGTACAGAAGCTAGACAGCCAGAAAGACTAAGCCTTCAAGGGGCTAACACTCAAAGAAGGTAGCCTTGCTAACCTTCTGACTTCAGACCAGAAAGGTGAATACAGTGCAGAAAGGGGCAAGTATCAGTGGGGTGCCACATGGCTCAGAACTGCGACCAGTCCTGTAACATTTATAAATCAGAAAAACTCCAGAGGTTTGGAAGTGAAGGTTCATCTCCATATAGATAACACTAAGGAAACCAACATAATGGATATAAAGGATAGAGGAAAAGGGCTACAACAGAACTTGGCAAAACCAAATTAATGGTTAATATAATGACAGCTTAGATGCAATACCAAAACATGCAAAAGTAAAGATCCTTGGAGGAAAAACCCATGGACCTGATGAAAAGTAAAGGGTGAAGAAAAGTTGCCAGGACATCT